>NC_039292.1:8556363-8735026 GCF_003368295.1 Carassius auratus | reverse complement strand
GTACATTTTTTATTTCTTCAAATGAGCCAGAACAACTGATCTAGCTGCCACTCAATGCTGGCCAAGGACTTCCCTCCCTCCTTTCCTTCAGACTCTCACTTGTGGACTGTGATGAGACAACCAAAAAGGACATGCAGGAAGTGACTCATGGAGATCATTACATCACAGTGCCTCTGCTCTTGACCTACAGCAGGACGAAACACTGGCTTTCTCCTCAAATCTGTGAGAAAGATTTACTCCTACTACATCGGAGTAATCTGTGGTAAGGAACACTGCGTCACTAAAAACAGATCTGACTCAAGAGTTTTTGAGGCACGATAACAGATGCTGAAACATTCTGTTGCAAGCAAGACGGGTGAAAAGAACAGGGTGCATGGAGAGAAAAGACCGAATCTGAATGAGTTCAGGCCTCAAGAGAGCTTACATCATGAGGGATCGGTGGGCTGCTAGTGTAATATGAAGATTGAAGCAGAAGGAGAGAATGATGCAACAAGCAAAGAAAATATGAAGTGCAATATTGTTCACAAGTCTCCACTCTGAAGAGTCAAATGATGAAATAATCAGGGTTGCAGTCAAGTACTCACATAAATAACGAGTAACTGATTACTTTTACTATTTTGAAATAAGTTAAATAGTATGAGTTACTGTTTTTCTTGATGTTTTTATTAATGCTTATTGCTCATTTATTTGTACACAAAAATGTGAAATTGTTTTATTCACAAACATTATCAACAATTGTTACGAACTTGTCTTTGAAGTTAGCTGACTATCCAGCGTTTCTTTCCTTTAATGCTGGTTTGGAAATATCTGAGAATACATATATAATTAAAGTAGATAAGCAAGCCAACATCTATAACCTTGTCATAAACAGATTCCACAAAACCTCATGGGATTTGCTAAATCGTGCACTTATCTTTAAGTGGGTGGTTCAAGCATGAAATATGATAAATAGCATTAAAGTATGAGAGGTGCAGTAACAGACTTGTTTGTTTCAGTGTTATTTTATTCATTTAAATCTTACCAGACTATTGCATTTGCTCATTTCCAAGGCTTATGCTGTTGCACTGGTATTGCATGTTTGTCAGGAGTGGAGGGGAATCTTGACGGGAAACAGAATGTCATTGCATCTGTCCAAATCCTTTGTCTAAAAAGGATGCATATCACAACAAAACAACATGGACAAAACGTACTAGATCACCATACTGGATGATTCTTTGACTAAAAACTGACTGATTTGAGAAATAACAACACATGCAAGCCTCTAGGCACCGTTCCATCAGTATCATAAATCTGGAAGGAAGAGCCTTTAAGCCCTAAAAAGATATTGGGATTTGGCCTTAAAAGACATGAGAGCACACTGATTGGCTTTTTATAAAGACTGTGAAGGGCGAGATCCTCTTCCACGGTTGAAGAACGCTCTGACAACAGCCGTTCCTCTCAGAGCTCTTATGACCTGCCATTTATCCTGAATAGACATAGTCATTACTCAGCGGAAATGTAGGCTTCATCAGGAGATGGAACAAGTCCAAACAAACAATAAGGATGTGGCCATTTTTCTCAATTTGCACGTTTTTGGAGAAGTGCCCATTGGGCCCCCAGTAAGAGCGCAAAATATTCCTGATGGTTCCTGAGATAATAGGTAAGGGCTGGTTTTGTGCAGCCTGTTACATCAAATGTAGAACCTAGCAAGGGATTTAGTAGCAGAAGGTATGGGTTGGAAGATACTTGAAGGTTCCTTTGAAGGAGCAATTGCAAGTGCATAAACCTAACAAACCAATTAGATCTCCTGAAGGCTTAACCAATCATTCACGTAGACTGCAAGCAGATGAAAAGAATCTCCATGGTGATGGCAAGATCACAGGCAGAGCTCACAGTATGTAAGCCATATATCCCATTATGGTCTCAGAATCCCACTTTGTACAATGGTTTGAGCCTGAGGCCTCCTTGTTGACTAAAGCATGCATAAAAATTTGGAGAATTTGAACTCTAAAGTCTATTTAGTCTATCACAACCAGTCCTAATTTGTGCTACTAAAGAATTAGGAATGGGAATTGGAAGGAAATGTAATGATTCAGAACACTTAAAGGGATTGTCCACCCAAAAATGAATATTCTGCCATCATCACCTACTCACCCTCATGTTGTTCCAAACCTGCTTTACTTACTTTCTTCCGCTGAACACATTTTGTGTGGGGAAATGCTTCTTTTACCATTCCACACACAAAATTACAGATCGGATGGATTTCGTTTGAGATGATTTGATCACGCCTGCAAAAATTAGGGAAACCTCATGGTCACCATACACGTTCATTGTATGGAAAAGAGCAACGTGAAAACTCAGCATAAGTTTGGATTGGCAAGATGGTGATTAAATGATGATAGAATTCTCATTTGTTTAACCTGCTGAAAGCCTAAAGTGCAGTTCTATAACCTCAGGACTGGGTAAACGAATCAATTTTAGCTCACTTACTTGACTTTAATTTATAGTGGACCAAATTTGATGTGGAAGTGTAGGGTTTCCGAGTTGGACAGCAAAGCAGAACCTGACGATGACCTCTTGTATGTATCCAGAAGTCCCAAGCTTGAGTTACTCATCATTTAGTGGACACTTTCCATCCTGTGTGACCTATACTCTAATTACAATGACAGTCCTCTGAAATAAACTAAGGTTAAGTGCTTTGCTTGAGGGTATAATGATAGAAGAGCAAGACTAAGTGGCTGAGCAGGACTGTGAGGTGAACCCATTCCCTTTGTCTTAAAGGGATAGTTCACCCAAAAATGAAAATTATGTCATTAATAACTCACCCTTATGCTTTTCCAAACATGTAAGACCTCCTTTTTTCTTCGGAACGCAGTTTAAAAATATTTTTGATTTAGGCCGAGAGCTCTCAGACCCTCCATTGAAGCTGTGTGTACGGTATACTGTCCATGTCCAGAAAAGGTAGAAAAACATCATCAAAGTAGTCCATGTTGACATCAAGAGGGTCCGTTGGAATTTTTTGAAGCATCGAAAATACATTTTAGTCCAAAATAGCAAAACGACGACTTTATTCAGCATTGTCTTCTCTTCCGTGTCTGTGTGAGAGAGAGTTCAAATCAAGCAGTCTGGATATCCGGTTCGCGAAATGAATCATTCAGTTCACCAAATCGAACTGAATCGTTTTAAACGGTTCGCATCTCTAATACGCATTAATCCACAAATGACTTAAGCGGTTAACTTTTTAATGTGGCTGACACTCCTCTGAGTTCAAACAAACCAACATCCTGGAGTAATTCATGCACTCAAACAGTACACTGACTGAACTGCTGTGAAGATGAACACCGAGCCGAGCCAGATTACACGGAACAAATATTGATCTGTTCACGAGTCAGGAACCGTTTCTGTCAGCGCGTCCGATTCGTGGAACCGAGGAGCTCGATGATAGCTGCCGCTAGTTGTGATTCCAGCGTGCAGCAGAGGCTACCGACTCCACAGAGCAGTCGTGAACTGAACGGATTCTTTTGGTGATTTATTCAGAACGGGATTCTTGTGCTAGTGTTAGGAGTGATCATGCGCAAATGACGCCATTATGTCGAGCGCAAAATAGCTGGTGAACTGTCCGAAAGAACTACTGGTGATCCAAACACCGATGCAACGGTTCTTCACTCGTGAACGAGTCAGGTCTATTGTTCGTTATCTGGCTCGGCTCAGTGTTCATCACAGCAGTTCAGTCAGTGTACTGTTTGAGTGCATGCATAACTCCGGGATATTGGTTGTTTTGAACTCAGAGGGAGTGTCAGCCACATTAAAGTTAACGAGCTTAAGTCATTGTGGATTAATGCGTATTAGAGATGCAAACCGTTTAAAACGATTCAGTTTTGATTTGGTGAAACTGAATGATTCGTTCGGCGAACCGGATATCCAGGACTGCTTTGATTTGAACTCTCTCGCACAACAGACACGGAAGAGAAGACAATGGCTGAATAAGTATTCGTTTTGCTATTTTTGGACCAAAATGTATTTTCGATGCTTCAAAAAATTCTAACTGACCCTCTGATGTCACATGGACTACTTTGTCCATGTCCAGAAAGGTAAGAAAAAACATCATCAGTAGACCGTACACACAGCTTCAATGGAGGGACTGAGAGCTCTCGGACTAAATCTAAAATATCTTAAACTGTGTTCCGAAGATAAAAGGAGGTCTTACATGTTTGGAACAGCATAAGGGTGAGTTATTAATGACATAATTTCATTTTTGGGCGAACTAACCCTTTAAAGAGCTCCACTGCAAAGAACACAGAGGACCACTGCCACATCATGATGTGTGGCTTGAACTTATTTGCTAAATGAAGCCAGGAAACTGTCTGCAGAAAAAAAGTCAGCAAACAGACAGTGAAGCAGCAGGAAGCCAGAACATAAACATGAAGGCAACGAAAAGATAAACCAAACCTTCACCTCTCCAGCTTATTGTCTCTGTGAAGGAAAACGACCGCCTGTCTTAAACGCAGACGAGCCCTGAGAGTAATGGCACAGGAAGCTGCATTTTAGCAGAGAAACCAGGCTTTTACTGCCTTCAAACCCACAAGCTTGGCCAAGACCTATCACCCCCAACAATAGCTGGGGGACTTCCTCCAGACACAACTGTGCTGCAAACTCTTGCTTTGTTTAGAGATCTAAACACAAACACGACGGTAAACTGCCACTGAAAATAGCATAGACCCTTATGTTTCTTGAGCAGCAAATCAGTATATTACAATCATTTCTGAAGGATCATGTGACACTGAAGAGTGAAGTAATGATGCTGAAAATTCTACTTTGCATCACAGGAAAAAAATTACAGTTTCAAATATCTTAAAATAGAAAGCAGTCATTTCTAATAATATTCCACAGTACTGCATTTCTGATCAAATAAATGCAGCCTTGGGGAGCATAAGAAGAGACTTCTTTCAACCTTGGTTTGAGGCGACATTCCCACAGCTCTAACTACTTTTCCTTTTCAATGCATTAAAATACTATAACAGCCCTTATCAGATATGACAGATGATGGTGGTGTTGAAATCAATAGGTTGGCAACCTAAGGCTGTTAATCATAACGTAAGCAGTCTTTAAAAAAAACCATCTGACAAACAGCTCAAATAATGTTACTAAAGACTATGGAAAACTGATATCCAGAGATCTACTCTACTTGTGTTTAGAATCATGTAATCGTATTTATGGAGGAGATATTTTCTTTTTGTCTTTTAGCAAAAGCAACTTTACATAAGATTCCATCAGATTATTATCACATAATTTTATCCTAATTGATATTCTAGTGAAACCGCACATGTTCACAGGATCATCATCATGATCAAGAATCCCTAATGTCCCATACAAACATGGGGGTGACGTTTTGACCGGGCCAATCCAAGTAACAAAAACCTGGGCTGACAAGACAGAAGTCATCTATCTCTCCTCAGTGTTTTCAGCCTCAGGGGGACATTGATGAATGGGGCTTTGAACTTGCCTCTGGGCAGAGAGGCCTCCATCAATCTTTCCTCCTACAAGCACACCCACGCACGTGCATCATGCATGCAAATACACCAATTATTCAAAAGACAGAGACGCATTGAGAATCACAGACCTCAGAACTGATTTAAGAGGATTTTCTGAGGATAAACTAACCATTAGTAACATTCCATTTCTAAGGTCACCGTGAATGCTGTAAAACTGGCCTGCACCTGACAAGTAAGGCATGTATGGGCAGCTTTTGAAAGGCTGAAACTGTACGACTGGGCCTCTTGTCATGAATATCAGGAGTTTTGTAATCCCCGGAGTCCTTCACCCCTAGTGGCTCTTGCCTCCCAAACCAGGCTGTGCATGGAGCCAGATAACAGCCAGGACTGAGTGACCGGCTAGACGGCTTAATCCCATTGGTGGCGGGCAGCAGTTCCACATGGAACCTTTGAGTAACAGAACAGAGCACATCAACAACGCATCATGAAAATTCGATTAGTCCACGTTATCAACACACCACAATGCTGTAATGCAAAGATACAGAAACCCCTTGGCAAAATTCAACATCACTTGCAATTCAAACACATAGGCCTACTGCAAGAATGCCTGAAAAGCATGCTAAATATTTATATTTTATAGTAAGGGTGGGGAATTTAGGATCTTTCAGACTGACTTTTAATATGCTGTTATTTATTCAGACCAAAGCTGTGGTGTGATTTGCAATGATTTAAATACATTTAAATGTACATAAATTGTCTATAATAGTAATAAAAGTTCCTATTTTTAATGTCACATTTATATAAATATATTTCAATATTAATAATAATCAAAATGTTAAATGTAAATTTAAATAATTTATAAAACATTTTCTCATATTTGTTAACTATTAATTTAAAACTATAATACACACCTAGCTTATCTACAACACTTATTTAATATATACATCTAACATTTTCCCCAATTAATGTGTAAAGGTTCGCAAGCAAACTAAAACGCGCCATCCAGCAATTTCACACTTATAAACAAGCAGTGTTCTTGCAGGCTTTTCGGCTATATTTATGGTTCAAGCTAATTTTATCCTGAGCATTTCACACATGACTTCAGCTCCGAGCTGCGCACGACAAACGGTACCTCTCCCTTTAAGAGGAGGAACCATATGCCCATATTTGTAAAACTAGGGATTTAAATGCCCGACCCCAGCTGTCAATCAAAAAGACCAAACAATCACAGAAGCCTAAAGCGCTGAGCACCGTTACAAACGTGACTTTCCTTTTTATATTTACTACTCCAATAAAACCTAGCAAAACCCCAAACTATACGCTACTTTTATAGCAATAAGTAATGCACATTTAACGAGAGAAATAGGGAACGGTCTGAACTAGTAAACTCAACCACACGTCTTTGTTTAGTTACCCCCCCCCATACATCCCATTCCCCGTGTAACTTTTCATCGAAACCCCCCACGTTTCCTCACACTTCACATTATGACTGCTGTAGAAAAACCAACAAAGAAATAACTTGCATGTATTAGACATTTAATTTACGAGCTAAAAGCAATACAATTCGCAACACGGGCTGCATAAAATAAAACAAACCATTAAATAAATAAATACATAAATAAAATAAGCAGATGTTGCTCGGCAAGTGAATGTAATTAATGTTGAACGCGAATTCCTTACAGAATTCCTATAAGACTCTTCCAATACTTTATATTTTCTGTTAATGCCTCCAACAACCAGTACAGTTTATATACATTTTATTTTTTTTTGACAAGTATTGAAGAAAACATCATGCACGAGTTCACTCAAAGCATGCAAGTTTCAGCACCACATCGACCGATAGTTCGTTCCAAATAGTTTCTCTCTCATCTTACGTTTCCATTTTAGTTTCTGCTGTTTGACATGTAGCACGTTGACCCAACTGCTTTTAAGTGTGAAACATTAATAAACCTTCACGTGACGTCTGACACACCACAATCTCACGTGCACTTCGATGCTGACATTTATTTACTTTTATGTGACACAAAACTACACAAGGGGTTAATGTCAGCTGATGCTCTGCAACTCCTAGCCACAAAAGCTTCTGAGAAAACCCTACATGAACCCATTTTTGCTGCTCGGATTTTTTTGAGAAGCCGTGGAAAAACAATCCAAGGTTACTGCAAAGCAATAACGAAGCTTTAACAGAGGGGTAACACGAGGGTTTATATTGTGAAAACTGCAAAGTGGGAGATTAACAAAGCACCGCGTGAAATCGCCTCAGTGCGAGCGAGCGAGCTCAACGCACGGTTTACTGACAACCCGAAGTGCCATAGGATTTCATACGGAGTATTTTGTTGCCTTTCAGACGCAGCGGATGACGAAGACACGGTTGAATTCCTTACCTGCCGTGAAACCAGTCCTTGCAAATATCGCATTCGATCATAAACCGGCTCACATCGTACGGCTGCCGGCAGACGCAGTACAGCTGGGCCGTCGCCATCTTCGGACTGTGTCCCCAAACAACGCAGCCAAGCTGGGATCGGGTTGGGCGGGGATTCCGTCTAATTATGCGGAAACAACACCGAGAGGAACGCGAAGGAGGGGCGCTGAGAGCATGCCGTGACGCCACGCATAAACACTGAGCGCGAGGCACGCCAAGTCACTACATCATTATATAATACGATAATGTCTTATGATAATAAAAAGCACTAAATGAAGGAAACGAGTTATAGATGAATAAATTAAAGTTTTTAAAGTCCATTCAGTAGATTAAACCTTCTGACGAGCGCATATTTAAAGTCAATCCTCAAAGACTAGGATTTATTATGCAAAATTTTTAAAAAGTAATTTGTTTGGTCTTGTTTGAGATGCATTTCCCACCATATTTTCAATACAGGCTGTCCAGAATTTACCTATAGAAACACCTCTGGGTTAGAATTTGGTAAATGTGTTTGTCAAACTTATGCTTTAACAGCCATCATGCATGATGGGAAGCAGACAAACAAACAAAAATCCTAAGTATATGTCATTTTTTCACTGCATTTTTACACTTTAAGATTACTTTTGTTTTATATATAAAAAAATATATAGGGCTAACATTTAAATAAGTCTGAAATGTATGTAAATATAATTTACATACATAGTATTTATTCCTTTAACTAATAAACAGTGGCTCCATTTTTTAAATAATATTTGGAAAACCTATATGTATGAAGTCATTTTATTGTAATGTGACTTTTTTATATAAAAGTTTGTTAATTTCATTATGTTTTACTACATTTTGTTACTCTTGATATCTATGTATATATAATCATCATCATAATCATAATACACATGTTTAACTCACATTTTAGGACCACTGCAATATTTTTTATTTCAACATTATATTTATGACATTACACATCAACATATATATTTTTTTAATGGGTCTGTGTAATGTCATAAATATAATGTTCAAATAAAAAATATTGCAGTTTTCCTGAAATGTGAGTATATATATATATATATATATATATATATATATATATATAGGCAGTACAACAAATATTTACAATTAATGACAATTTAAAAATAAAGAATTATTTCATTATTCATTTTGTTTTATAATATTTAGCATAATGTTATAAGTATGGGGATACCTGCCGGTCATGAACAATGTCACTTTAAAAATAAATGATTTAATATACTTTTATGTTGTTGCGTTGTATTCTTGCTGTGTTTGTTGCGTATAAAGGAATAATATAGTATACCGAATAAAACATAATGTTAAATCTTCTAATCTGCTAGTCCTGAAACTTTGAGGAGAAGGTTGACAATGGCACCACCTTGTGCAAAATCTGATCATTACAGTTGATTTAAAAGCGCAACTCTCTGACTACATACACATATATAAACTGCAAGCGACGCGACAAACTACAGCGGTTCTAATAACTCTGCGACGCGGTGAAATTATCGGCGTTGATTACAAGTTTGTCGCGTCGCGTCAGATGGGGTTTGAGGGTCGGGGCGTCGCCTTGGCTCGACCCGGACCAATCGGGATTCCGCTCAGTACTTTGTAAACAACACAGTCGCACGCTGGATGAAAACTTTACTACGAGAGGATGTCGCGTGCTGAGGACCGCCAGAAAATCATTCAATCAGGTAGGGAGCGTGTTTAAAATCTTTAAAGGTTTTCTGAGCTTAAATGTTTGTCATGTCGTTGATACGAGCACTTTTTTCATCTCTGAAAGAACGAGCGCAACTAACAATGTTGGCAGACATCCGGGACGTTTGTCGGTGAAAAATAGTGAACGCTGGTGTATTTGGCTAAATCTCTGTTTGTTGTGACACAGAGAGTAACGTTAGCTTTAGGAGTAACTAAAGGGATACTCATACTAAGGTGGTCAATTTTTGTTCTCTATTCTTTTGTAAAAGAACGAAGCGTAATGAGATCCTTATCGTAAGTGATAAACTCTTGCGCAATTGAGCCCCGGGGAGCATCGGTGGGCGGCTTTGCGCTTTGTTTTCATTATTATTTTAACAATCTTGAACTTCAGAGGTCAGAATGTTAAGTCCACATTTTCAGGGCTCTTAAAGATGTATGAAAGCAAACGTATGGTTCAAAATGTGAAGGATGTGAAGAGCAATTTTTTATCAAAGTCAGTAAGGAATTACCAATAGAAAAGCCCATTTTGTTGTCATGTGCCATTGTTTTAAAAAACATTTATTTTGTCCTTGAAATGTTGTTAATGTCAAGAAATTTGATTACATTAGTTATTTAAAAATAATTAAGTAGTGAAGTAATTTAAAAATATAGTTTTTAATACTTTGTAAATCAAAGTCAGTGTGGAATAACCAATAGGCTAAATGTAAGAATGTGTTTTGTTGTAATGTGACATATTTTTACCTATTTTGTCATTTATTACACTTCTATTAGATATTACACAGATTTTACACTCAGATATTAGTGAAGCTTTTTTTTATGTTTAAATTAGGTTAACTTTGTAAATCAAAGTCAGTGTGGCATAACTAACAATAAGCAATAAAACCAAATAAGATTTTTTTTTTGTCATGTGGTAGTTTTTATTATATAACATCTTTTTATGGAAAGAACAGATTTTGTTATTGTCAAGATCTTTTACTTTAGATATTCATGATTCATCTTTTATAAGAGTTCAAAATTTTAAATGATTTTTGACATTGAGAAAGTTGTTAGTCTATTTAAGGTTTAATTTTTTTTTTATTATTTTACATTATGGTTCCATTTGACAATTTTTTTTGTCATTAAATTAAGCCATCAAATACAGTATTTTCTATAAAATGTTTTTTTTATATATTTATAATTCCAAAATGATTACATCATTTTATATTTCTAATAATCTCTTGACTCAGGTTTAAAAAAACAAAAATAAAAAATAAAATTAAAGCTGCAAGCAGCGATGAACGGGCCCTCGCACCCGGGCTCACCGCCATCGTGTGGCTTTAGTAAAAAGGTGAACGTTGAGAAATATGCATTTAATGTCCTAAATATAAGTTGAATATATCAAAGTATATCCCATATATGTGCCAATCTTCCTGTTGCCAGCAGGTGGCGCTATCATTATAATGGAATATTGGCCTTCAGATGTGTTCAGGCCAGGACCCTTATCACACACGTGAAGTTTGGGGAAGATCGGACATTTTATGCCTGAGTTATAACATCTTTTATTCCCATGGCGAGACATCGAACTTCGTCACGGCGCCATGGACACGCCTTTTAACAAAAACTCAAGATCTTCACAACTGAACATCACACAGGTCTTTAGATTAGACTGACCACAAAAAAGACATTGATGTCATAAAATTTCTAGGAGTAGTTTGTCGCAGTGTAAAATATGTAACTTCCTGTTGCCAATAGGTGGCGTTATGACTATAACTGAATATTGGCATGTAGATCTGTTCAGGTCAAGAGTCTTATCCAACATGTGAAGTTTGGGGCAGATTGGACATTGTATGTCTGAGTTACAGCAACTTCCTTTTTCATGGCGAAACATCAAAATTTGTCAGGCCGCCATGGACCCGCCCTTTAACGAAACCTCAAGTCCTTCGCAATTTATTATCGCAAAGGGCTTTAGATTACACTGACCAAGTTTGGTGTTGATCTGAATAAATCTCTAGCAGGAGTTCGTTAAAGTACAACCCCTGAAAATGGCAAAAACAACACCAATTTTGAAGGGAAAATTCAAAATAACCGACTTCCTGTTGGGATCCGGATTTCGTACCAAGAGACTTTTTTGTAGGTATTGGAGTGTTACATGTGTGTACCAATTTTTGTACATGTATGTGAAACATAGCTCGAGGCGCACTCCGTTGAAAGTGTATAGGTGGCGCTATAGAGCCATTCTGCCACACCCGGTGGAATATTGGCCTGAAGATCTGTTCAGGCCAGGACTCTTATCACACATGTGAAGTTTGGGGAAGATCGGACATTTTATGCCTGAGTTATAACATCTTTTATTCGCATGGCGAGACATCGAACTTCGTCGCGGCGCCATGAACAAGCCTTTTAACGAAAACTCAAGATCTTCACAACTGAACATCGCACAGGCCTTTAGATTAGACTGACCACAAAAAAGACATTGATGTCATAAAATTTCTAGGAGTAGTTCGTCGCAGCGTAAAATATGTCACTTCCTGTTGCCAATAGGTGGCGCTATGACTATAACTGAATATGGGCATGTCAATCTGTTCAGGTTTGGAGTCTCATCAAACATGTGAAGTTTGGGGCAGATTGGTCATTGTATGTGTGAGTTATAGCAACTTCATTTTTCATGGCGAATCATCGAAATTCGCCAGGCCGCCACGGACACGCCCTTCAACGAAAAGTCAGGATCTTCGCAATTTAACATCGCAAAGGCCTTTAGATTAGGCATACCAAATTTGGTGTTGATTTGAAGAACTCTCTAGGAGGAGTTCGTTAAAATACAACACATGGAAATGACCAAAATTACACAAAATATGCTCATAATATTAAAAATAACCGACTTCCTGTTGGGTTTAGAATTTCGCTCCAAGAGTCTTTTTTGTAGGTATTGGTGTGTTACATATGTGTGCCAATTTTCGTGCATGTACGTGAAACATAGCTGGAAGGCTGTTGATTTTCTTGGTATAGGTGGCGCTGTCGAGCCATTTTGCCACACCCTCTTCTGAATCCTATATCAGACGAAAATTTTCACCAGGTTTGACGAGTGTGCAAAGTTTCATGACTTTTTGAGCATGTTAAAGCCCTCAAAAATGCGATTCATTCGGGAGAAGAAGAAGAAGAAGAAGAATAATAATAATAAAAAACAAAGCAGATACAAGAGGGTCCTCGCACCTCGGTGCTCGGGCCCTAATAAAAATCACATTTCTATCATCAGGCCCATGTATGTGACTATTTGTAGAGACCCAATATGGGCAGGTCCCTGAACTGTGAATGGTGTCCCAAGCAGGCCAGAGTAAAATACCTTGGCTGTTATTAAAATCCATTTAAGAACAAATTTTGGCTCAGTTGCTGAACTAATCCAGCTGTGTCTATTTGGTTTGATTGTGTAATATTCAGCCCGGGGAGTCATTTCTAATAACAACACAATGGATGCTTCCAAGTGCACTGTCAAGTTTCAACATCCTCATTGCTGGAAGGTAAATGGCATTCAATTACTTTTTCTTCAGCGTTTGTTTGCTTTAGTTATTTATGCAGTGTTTCCTCTGAGAAATTGGGCCAACAGATGCTTTTCCGAATGCAAGCACAACCCCAAAAACCAAACAGAAAATGCCTCAGCAGTTTCAGTTTTTGGGTAATTGCAGAAGGCGAGGGGCAGGGCAGGCAGGTGCTCGTTTAAGACATTGAACATGAACACAGGATGTGGGTACAGCCTTCATTTTAGAGCCTCGGCGCTGCACGCACAGCGTTCATCCAGAGTCCTCTCTCCTGAGGAAGAGGAGGAGGGGAAGGATGGGTGCGGGGGATTGTAGCTTCCTGCCGGGGAGCTCGATCAGGAACACAGTGTCTCTGACTCCTGACACAGATGCAGGTCTTTGTCATTCAGAGAGCAAGCTGAACACTTAGTTGTCCCCACATTGCATCCCAGCAGTGTATTTGACAGGACAGAGTTACTTATTTTTATTCTTTATTATTTCAAAGGAAAGTCAAAATATGCCTGATTTCTATCAAGAGTGTTAAAGCACACGTCTTGGGTTAAAAGCAAAATGGCTGATCTTTCGGTGGGGCCGTTATGGTTGATTTATCTCCTACGCATGCATACTGTCACCTGCTGTGGTTTCAAAGAGACCTGGTTTCTGAGAAATGACATTTGCTGACTTTCTGTCACTTGCAAGATCTGTGTCTCGGTTTGGAAGAACGGCATACGAAATCATATTTTAAAACACTAGATGTGTGTATATATATATATATATATATATATATATATATATATATATATATATATATATATATATATATATATATATATATATATATATATATATATATATATACGTGAGCATCCGCACACTCATACCGTTCACTTCTTTGTTTTGTTTGTTGTTCTTCTGAAGCGGAAATGACGGTAGTTGTCTTCTGAGCAGCTGTTTGTGGGTAGCATGACAGGCTCATCTGGGGAAACTCAACGTCATTGTTTCCTGGAATCTATGCTAATGAAAATAAATAAATATTAAAGAGGAATTTGTGAGACAAATATTGCCATAAATAGGCCTTAATCATCATAGTAGTATGAATAATTATTTTGAAATAACATCTATACTGTTACCTTTTCATTGACTAGCTGGCCTTTTTTCGGTGATGATATTATGTAATACTAATATTATTGTATAATTCCACATATATACATGAATTTATGTATGTGTATGTGTGTGTGTGTGTGTGTGTGTGTGTGTATATATATATATATATATATATATATATATATATATATATATATATATATATATATATATATATATATGTGTGTGTGTGTGTATACACATACTAACACAATACATATAGTTTAAAAGCAGTTTTCAAACAGTAGTACCTTATTACATTGTACCTTTAAGCAGGCCGAAAGTCACAATAGCAAGCATGGTTAGTTAGGATGAGAAAGAACCTTGAGGTGAATCATAACCTATTAGTCAGAAAAACAGTAATAAATTCCCCCGGGAAGTTGCTGAGCAAAAAATCTCTGAAGTGTGAGTTATTCATTATGGTAAATGGTTTGTATTATAAACAGGAAAAGCATGGCTCAAATCATACATGGGAATTTTTACTCTATCCCTTTAGTAAAATCTTTCAATCTGGTTTGACTCCTCTCTTTCAATTTGTGCTGTAAACATTATCTAAAATTATGAAATCATGTTTAGTTTAAACTCAACAAAGAACATGACAGCCTAACCTTACACAAAGGAATACGGAAACCTGAGTCATTTGTTTGAAAATGCTGCCCTCTGGTGGATGAAAGATTGTGGTCAGGGACATAAATGTTTGCGTAACACTTAGTCAGTTTGGTGACACATTTTCTGTTTACTGTAAGTAAATAAATATTGAAAGCCGTTTTGTTCATGCAATATTTGTTCATATTTTGCTTCTAATTTTACATGAATGAATGTGATAAATAATTAATACATCAACAGTGTTATCAGTAGTAACTATTGGTAGTAGTTTATAATTTTCTTTTTTATTATTATTGTATTATTATTTTTATATTTTAAGTTTTAATTTACATTTTAGCTTAAGTTTTAGTAATTTTTTTTATGTACTTTTGTCATTTTGATTAGTTAAAAAATTATATATAGGCCAGATATTTAATTTATTTTTCATTTTAGTTTTAGTAACAATAATAATAAGTTTAGTAAGTTTAGTAGCAACCTTAACTTATTTCAGTTGGTTGCCAAGACAACATTTGTATTTCTGTTCAATTTTTTAAATGTATTTTAAATAAAAGTTTTTTTTTTCAGATTATTTTATTTAAACTTTATTTTACTTACAGAAAACAATTTCCACAGTTTTTCTTTTATATTTAATGAACAATAACAATACTGTAAAAGTGTTCTTATTAAATTATATTTTAAATATTTTAATTTTGTTGCAACACTTAACAAAATATCTTAAATATCTATGAGAAATAATAACAAGGAGAATGACCAAAAAAATGTGTGTGTGTGTATGTATATAAATGTGTGTGCATATAAATATGGATCCATTGTACCGCTTTACCACTTGTTTTCCAGTAGGTGGCAGCAAACACCTACTCAACTGATGATTGGTGCTCTTCAAAGAGGGATTTTCCCTAATTTCTGAACTTTAGTACTTGATAACCCTCTGCTTCCTTTGGCAGAATGTATAAAGCACTGTCATATTCACTGCTAGAGGACGCTAGTTTTTTTTTCTTCTTTTTTTTTATATCTGCCACGTTAACAAGAAGCAGCCAGGATATTACCTATACCTGAGCCGTTTGTGGTCCAAGACTGAAAAATAATGAATAAAGTGTCATTATTGACACACAGGATCCGAGGTTCTGTGACCTACTGTACATACCCACACACATAGTGAAATACTAAGCGTTTGAAATGAGACCCTGGCGTCTACCCGCAAAGTGTGGGATTAATGCAGCTCATTGAGAGACAGTGCTAGATGCTTATGTGAGACAGAGAGAGGTTTCTGTCTCTAAATGAGAAGCTATGGATGTGGCTAGAGAGTGTGCGTCAGACTGAGAGGATTGTATACGTATAAACGGGCAGTCAGCAGAAAACTCCGCTGTAGACCTCCTCACCTTCCTGTTGAAGCAGACTGCTCTTAATTAGCTCGCTCTCCACAGCTGCCCGCTAAAATCAACAGCTTAATCAGGCCGGGCTGACTGTAGCCTCTCTTAATTAGAACAAATAAATGAATCAGAGTCACAGTGGTCACACACAGGAGTGCCTGTCGACAGGAAGTAAATATTGTAATTCACTTCTGTGGGAAATCACTTTGCTTGGTCCTCTGTTGTACGTTGGATGCTGGTTTGCTTAACTAGCAAGTTTTCTTGACCAGTATAAACCAGCTGGTCTTTTTCTGCTTTTAACGCTCATTATCATCTTTTATCAAAGCTTGTTTAGGGAATGAGTGTGTGTTTGTGTGTGTGTGTGGTTTCAGAAATCTGTGGCACATTTAGAAAGTATGCGTTTCTGCTTGTGAATCAAAGCATTCATGTATTGACTTCTACAGTACATCCTTGAGGTTTGAATTCATAATTGTGCATGTCGGGGCCATCTGTGGACATCACTAATGTGTGTGTGTGTGTGTGTGTGTATATATATATATGTATATGTATATGTATATGTGTGTAAATCAGTAAAACTAAATCTTCATTCTGGCAACTAAATGATGTCTAATATTAGCCAATGGCTAATCAATTCTCAGATTTTACACGCCATTGTGTTAGTTGGAGGCTAAGTTTAGGACAGATATATTTGTAAACTAAAATATTTTCTAGCCAATGGCGATTTAATTGCCAAGGTTTCCATAGAGGGTTTTAGGGTCAGAATTTGGTGTAAATACCCTGAAAGCATGGATCCATCCTGCCTTGTCTCAATGGTTCAGGCTGATGGTGGTGGTGTAATGGGGTTGGAGATATTTTCTTGGCACACTTTGGGCCCCTTAATACCAACTGAGCATCGTTTAAACATCACAGCCTACCGGATTATTGTTGCTGACCATGTCCATCTCTTTATGACTACAGTGTACTCATCTTCTGATGGCTACTTCCAGCAGGATAATGCACCATGTCATGCCATGACTGGTTTCTTGAATATGTCAGTGACTACGTGCCTGTGGATGAGTGTCCTGCTCCAGTTTGATAAAGACGGGACATGCATTTATACAACTCTTTATTTAAAAGGAAGAGCCGCTTGTTCCGTGCGTCATATGTCATAACGTTATTTCTGCATCCTTGCACATGCGCAGTTCTTTTAGTTTCGTGGTTCAATCCGATCCAATAGTTTTAACTCTCAATAATATTGGAGGAGGAATAAACCCAACCCCCTTCAATCAGATCGAAATTTAATTCGGATCGAGCTCAATTGGATTGATTAAGGTGTTTATATGAATTTTTTCAGTCCGATTGAGCCGCCAATCCGATTACAAACTGATTATTTGGGTGCATGTAAACGTAGCCATTGTAGGGGGTGGTTTATTCCTCTTCTAACACGATTGAGAGTGCATGTAAACACTCGATTGGATTGAACCATGAAACTGAGAGGACTGTGCATGTGCAATGACACAGAAATTACGTAATGGCGTATGATGGCTCTTCCTTTTTGAATAAAGTGTTGTATAAATGCGTGTCCTGTCATTATAATACTCCTCTTTCATTCAGCAACTGTGAAGTGGAACAGGACAACCATGTTTTGGATACTCATCTACAGGCAAACTGGGTTTGGTGGGCAGGGGTAGCAAATTTTATTTTTTTTGCATGATGAATATGAGCAGCAGGGCACAGCGGTTTATATGTAGGCCAGGGGTAGGCAATGTCGGTCCTGAAGTGCTGCTGTCCTGCAGAGTTTAGCTCTAACCCTAATCAAACACACCTGAACAAGTTAATCAAGTTCTTCAGGATTTCTAAGGCTGCAGACAAGTGAGTTGTTTTTTTTTTTTCAGGGTTGGAACTAAACTCTGCAGGACATTGGCACTCCAGGACCGACATTGACTACCCCTGATGTAGACTATATTTATCTATAAATGGATAAATATGAATTCTGCTGTTAAAACAAATAAAGAAGCCGTGTAGGAGAGTGGTTATTCTGTGCAACACAGTGAAGAAACTCTATATTTGTGCAGTGTGCACATGTAAATTCTTTTTAAAATCTATTCTGATTTTAAGCTTGTGACATAAACGTGTGCATCAACCCGATTACTTAATTTAGCATTCATGTAAACACTACAATCAGATTCATCAATTGGAGAAATAATAAATTGGAAGTTGCGTTTGTAAACCACTTGGCTCTGAAATAGCATGTTTAAATGGCCACGGTGCCTCTGATTTGTGTTAGCTTTAATGTGTAGTAACAATACTGCTGTATATAAGAACTGTGTGTCCATTTAGATAGCAGGATAAATGTGTATGTGTATGTGTACACAGAGAAGGCAGGCAGCACAGCGTATGCCACTGTATGGGAACCTGAGGGCACGTCGACTCTTTCCCACAATCCCGCTGTTTCTACACTGTCCCTTCTCTCTCACCACTCCTTATTTCACCTTAATTCCAGCTCTCCCACAAACAAACAGTAAATCCTGACATCACTGCTTCTCTGCCACAGAACTCAAGCCATGTCTGATGCTCACAGAGCTCTAAAAGGTGGCTATTGTGCTGCGATAGTTTTTGCCTGATTTTACCACCGCGCTTCATGAGAAACAGATATGGGACTGGCCTGAGAAGCAAAAAACGGCACCCAGCTGAATAATCAAGCTTTTCTTCATAGCCAGTTGTGAGAACAAGCGTTTGAAAGTGTCTATTGCTCAAGTTCAATAACACTGAGAATGAGAGAGAGGCCTTTAACACTCAATAAGTTGTGTAAATACTTCTGTCACAAGCGCTCAATAGATCCTTCTGTGAAGGGGACCGCAAGCGACTGTTCAGTCAAAATTGAACCGCTGGTTTTGAAAATCGCCATCTGTGGTTTTCTGTTTGGATGGAACTGCCAGCCTGTTCGTCACCATCGCTGAGGCCTAGTTTCTGAAGGCCAGGCCTGTTACAGGGACGTCGACGGTCAGCTTTACATCAGCTATGTAAAGTAATGACCTCACGGTATGAATAAGCACAAATGCTGCGATTCATCAGCCAGGTAGAGTCCTGTTTGAGAGTGTCACCCAGCGGACCAATCAGATGCATCACTGGGTATGATGTCATCACACAGTTTTGGTTATTCCTCGGCTTCTTAAAAAAAGGCACTGCATTCTGTGGAACCGGCAGGTACCCCTAAAGGTCCCAAAACCCCTCCCCGGCACAGCAAACTCTTACAGGGGGAACAACCAGAGCCTTTGTTGGCCACTTTGTGGATCTCGCGCACAGTTAATATAGACTTTTCCCACTGCCTCTGCCAAAAGTCTGAAGTCATTTAATGAAGTGACGCTAGGTTTTGGAAGGAACCAGTGTGCTGCTCGGTGCTGACAGAATGGAAAAAGCGAGCGCTGTGCGCTGTGTACGGGGCCCTGATAGCTAGTCACCTCCGCGGTGCCGAACACAAGAACACCATTGAGACCATGCAGGGATCCAGCTTTAAACTCGACACACCCTGCTCCTGTTGTTGAGCGATGCACAGTTGCACGCTAGTTCGCAGGGTTGCGGAGCCGGTGTGGGTGCCTTTGTCATGGCGGTATTGTATCTGTTAAGTGTAACAACTTGGGAGGGCCGCATGAAATGAATTAGCTACTGGTAAAGCACTTATTGGGGTCTATTATATATCATTTTATTGATCTCTCTGTCTTCTTTTGAATTGATATCTGGGCCAATGACGTATTATGTCCATAATACAAGTAAAAGTCTTTTTAAAATCTAGTTTAAATCTTTGGCCAAATGCGTGGATTCATATGGTTGTGAAAAACTTTGATGCCCTTTTCAAGAAAAGGCGAATGACTCAAAAAATGTCATATGGTGTAACCATCAAGTAAAAAGTATTACTTGATTTTCTTTCACTTTGAATACACATTAGAATACACATTTTTAAAATTATTTCCCAAAATGTTTTAAATGTTTCCTATGTAAATCTATCATGAATTATTAATTCCTAAAGATTCGAACATTTTTGTGGTGGCAAATTATCAGCCGTTTTAAGAGACTTTTATACGAGGACAGTTGTGTCACTCTTACTTCACACCCCACCAAACATATCAAAATGAATTTTAAAATAGAAACTAAAAAATCTGTTCATTATAGATAAGGTGTACTCAATTCATTGTGTAAATATAATATATTTGTGATAGTCATGTTGGTTTCATTTTGGTTTTGAAAAACTTTCATACCATTTTAAAGAAAAGATTAACATGGCGTTAATGACATAAAAATTCATGTCATGTGGTGTAACCATATAACCAATAAAAAAAAATTCTTATGAATATGTGATTCATCTTCACAATCATTATTTTCAGGAATCATGTGATTTATTCATAATGTTTTTAGAAGTCGCACCACATGACATTTTAAAGGTCAAAACATTGGGCTTTTTAGGATAATTAAGACTCGTATAAGTGTCTGAGAAGTTTTTCAAATATTAATAAGCAGGTGTGATTATTAAATTATGCTAAACTACTTTTCTTTCATTATATTAGGACAGTTGTGTCACTCTGAAATGTTTGACTTAACACCCAATCACAAATATCAGAATGAAATTTAAAAGCAGAAATATAAAATATGGTAACTGTATAAGAGGTGTACTAAAGCTATTGTATGTGTGAACTGCTTCTTGGGATTCATTTTTAGTCAATCACCCGTCTCTGAATCGTTTCTTAGTCTTCACGCACCAGACATCGTAAATAGAGTGGTTGTTTGGTTTCGAATAAAGAGCCAACTCTTAAACCTCACTATGTTTCTGTTGTTTCAAGCCATTTCCTATAACTCTTAACTGAGTCTTTAGCTTGTAGCTGGATCTCTCTAGTTTCCCCCGCTCCCATTCAGATATCAAACAGTATGTTCACAGATTGCTTCCTCTTGCGCTTTCCCGTCACGCAGCTGTTTGGTTGCGAGCCCCCCTCCTGCCACCACCAGAACCCTTCAAGTGTCATCTTCCTCCAGTTTGATTCACAGTCCTCATCCGTCTCTCTCTCTCACAGACCCACACTGCTTACTGTTCTCCCCTAACCATTGAGGGACTGTCATCACACCGACTCAGTGTGTGTCTTTCAGAGGGGGCCTTGTTTTCATGGAGGCCATAAGCCTTCCCATAAATCCTCAAACAATGTGGTTTTGTCTGGGCTTTGGATTTTGAGAGCAGGGCCTGGGTGCCTTCGCTGCATCTGCGGGGCTTCTGTCGCCCTTGCTCCACGTGTCTATGTGCCTCTAATGAGGCCTGCTGCCCAACACACACAGAGACGAAGTCATTCACCCTGCCTGCATGCAACTGTGTGCCGCTATGCTGAGTGTTTCTCTTACTGCTGCCCTACTTCCTTGTTGAGGCTCAGATGAACTCGTTGTCTTTAGTCTTGATCCTCTTGGTAGCCTCAAATTCCACAAATGCTTGTGCAGATGCGATAAGCTCCAAACTCCAGTTAGCAATTATCTGTCTTAAAACGTGTTGCTCTTTCTAGCATATCAATTCATTTCCCAGACATTTTTAGGCATGTGTTGTGTTTTGGATGCTAGGGCTCAGGATGAGATGCTGGTTCAATGGTGTTCCCACCAGGTTTCTTAATTAGAAAGAATTGCAACCAGCTCCAACAGAAAAATTCCCCTGGTTGGCCAGCAGTTTTCAATAGTAAACATCATAGCTGTGCTGGAGCACTAGTTAAATGATTGCCAATGATAAACTTCATATTTTTTAAGACCGATAATTTTGGTTTACCCAAAAAGAATGGATAAAAAACAAAGTGTACTTTTGGGCTTTAAAGGAACCGTTTACGTAAAATAAAATAAAAAAATATATATTTCTTATTGTATTAACTTATCTCATTCCAAACCTCTATGTCATTTTCTTCTGTAGTGCATAAAAGAACATATTTTGAAGAATGTTTACGCTATTTTCTGTTCTATGCAATGAAAGTCAATGATCTCCAAAACAATACTCTACCCCCCAAAACACAGACTCTGTAATTTATGTCATAACATTAATTTTAGGGAGAATTATATGACTTTCAGCAGAAAGCTGTCAGATTTCTGTTATTTTCACACCGCACAACTGTCTGTTGTTACCAATGTCAGTTTAAGTTAAAACACGTTTGACACCACGTGACTTGTTGCAGACAGGTTTAGATATTTAAGGGAGACCCCACCCAAAACTGAAAATTCTCTCATCCTTGACTAGTATTTTTCTTCCACACATCTATTGTTTAATTGATTTATCAACTGTGTTTCTATGAACCGTCATGTTCGCATTGTGGTTATGTTAGAGCACCAACGCTTAGGATATTTGGTAAAGTCAGAGCTAAAATCATGTAGTGTGTTGCCGTAATAAGACGAGAAAGGAAGAACTCTCTGACTCTTTAAAGAAACACTCTTGATGTATCCAGAATAGGTGACTGTTCAGGTCAGACGCCTGCTGAGCTCCCCCCAGAGGCTCCGTCGCTGCCTGATACGCACTGACATGGAGTGTGTGCATTTGACTGGAGAGGGGAAAAAACACAAAGTGTGCTTAGAGTGTGCCAGTTCACCAGTTTGGTGGTCCTCTTCTGAAGGCTGTTAATTAGTGTAGAATGCAGTCTACAGTTCCACTGCCAGCTCTGATGAAAAGAGAGAGAGAACGGACAGGGGAAACGCAGAGATAGAGAGAGAGATCGAGGGTATGAGGCGAAGACTTGAGTGGCTGCCAAGAGCGAGGAATTCGTGATGGGTTTAGAGAGAGATCCCACATGCCCGCGTGGAGTGTGGAGCCTTGTTGCGCTGATGGCTTCTGACCCGGTTCAGCAGGGTTGACTGCACAAAGCGTTCACTTTACTCGGTGAGCGTCATAACATCGGAGCAGACATCTCGGCTCCTTACATCACCGGTTAATAATTCACGCTCTTGCGCTTGACATCGGCGCATTTCCTGCGCACACTAGGAACCGTACACCGCAAGGAGGTCAAACCATGTGATGAGCCTCCAGTTAGTGTGTGACCAACTCAGAAGGCGCAAGAGTCTTGTGAAGGTCGCTCGAGCCAAGCGAATGCGCACGGCACCAGCAAGAGACATCTGAGAAACATCAAAAGCGCTTCTCCCGTGTGGGCTGGGGACGTGTGCAGCCTGACCTTATTTAGCGCTCTGTTTCAGTTCATGTGCACGATGCAAGAGCATGATTTAGCTCTAGTCTCTGCCCGTCCCACTCTATTTAAACACTTTTCTGGAGGGTACACCACCCCAAGACAGCAGTCTCAGAACAACCCTCTTGTTTTAACTGCAGTGTGTTTTGGAAAACATCAGGCCCTGTTGCTTTGCTCTCACTTCCACTAATCCGGGAGATATAAATGACTTCTGGCAGTAAGACAAAGAAGTCTGCTTATACTTAAAGGCCATACTCTTTTATCGAAAGAAAGCCTTTACACACAAACTCTCGCCCGGTGGCTTCTCTTGAAGGAATAGCAGAATGGATGTTTGGCAGAGTGAATTGAGGAGGATTCCTCCATCACTTATAAAAGCAATTTTTTCACCATGAGGGGCGCTACGGAGGCCGACCACACTGATGATCAGGAGAATGGAAAAGGACAAAAAAAATGGAAGAGGCAATATGAACTTTTAAGTAAAACACCACTCATATGAAAATTCGATCTTGTTTTCAAATTATCTTTATTACTAAAACTATAAGTTCTTCACACCACAGACAAGGGCAGAGACATTCCCCTATCAGTATCCAGCAAATACTTAATTGTCCCTACTAATAATTTTAATCACACAATTAAATATATGTTGTTGTAATTTCAGACACATCTGAAAATGGGTAATATGGTACCATTGATATCACCTGAAGACTTAAAGTGAATAAGCTAGAAAACTGCTGTTATGTCCCCACCAATGTCAAAATCAAATCTACGCCCCTGTCCTCATGTGACGTAAATGTAGTAACCCAGATGTTAAGCTATTCTATTGTTCAGAATTTATGTTAAATGGGTACAGCAAAGGAAACTGGCCAAACAAAGCACAATTTTCTCGATATTTGTGTAGTTTCCTTCCATCATGGTTAATTTGGGGTTATTGCTGCCCAGTAACAATGCGGTGAAGAATAGAGCAGATGTCATACTCCATGACATCAAACTCACCCCTGTGCACACACACGTGTCCATGAGGATTGATTTGTCTTCTTTAGGGATTACACATTTGAAAAGGCATCACACATTTAAAAAAACAAACAAAAGAAAAACTGAAAAACAACACTGTTGAGTCTGCAATGCAGAAGAAAAAGTAACACTAGACTGACACTGGACAATTTAAAACAACTTTGGTAATGCATGATTGTGGCTATTCATTTGAAGCTAGGCTAGTCATGCTAAAAACCTCCACTCGCAATGCTTGTCGTAAGTCATAGTTATAGATAAAGTCAAGGATCCCGAAAAAAAAAACTAATTTTCAACAGATGTGTTTGTCTTTGAGGAACAGTTTCTGGTTTCTCCAGAGGTTTTTTTTTTTTTAAGATTTGACGTTTCTTGGATGGTATTTGTGTGTTTTACCAGTCATTAGGCAAAGCTGTATGATTCTTGGATAGGCCATGAGATGCTAAATTAAAGAAGACACGTGTCTAGCCCTGTTTTAGAGAATGTTCTGACTAAAACCCCATTCTTTCAGATCCTATTGTGTTTATAATGATTCAGAGAAATGCTATTTACAACTGTGTCACATAATCTGTCAAATTTAAACAATCGAAATTTGTAATTTGTAACAATAATGAAATCGCGCCTCCTTGACATGGCACGGCGGCAAAAGCTGGAATCAAAGGTTAAGCATTCTTTCTTTCTGCGTCATTATGCAAATCTTCTCACATTGTGACGTAAACGTGGGGGCATGTTAAAAATGAGCCGTTTTAGTGGGGTGTGGACGAGTCTTAACTTTTATAAAGAATATCTTTCGGGGTTTGAGACTTTAGTCTTTGCAACTTTACAGATCTTATTCATGCACCAAGAGCTTGTAACACTCCAAAGAGAAAAGAAAAATTTAAATCGCATCATAACCCTTTTTGTAAAACATATCATGTGAAATATTAATTAAATTTAAAATAACTGCTTTCTATTTGAATATATTGTAAAATATAATAGTAATTTATTTTCTGTTTTCAGTTTTGAGCATCATTACTTCAGTCTTCTGTGTCACATGATTCTTCAGAAATCATTCTAATATGCTGATTTGATGCTCAAGACACATTTCTTGGTTTGTTGGTGGCAGGGGTGGCAATATATAAAGTTACAGGTCAGTGTTTCCCACAGAACTCAAAGAGTGATGAGATCTCTGACTGCGTAACTGCTGGCCCAGCTGTCTTCATTTCTCAAGGCGCCGTTTCCTCCACCGCTCACATATGACAGTGTTGAAGGTTTTCAGTGAAGTCCTGCCCAGACCTAGAGAGCTGTGTCCCACCCAAACACTAACCTGGTGGTGACAGAAGAGGCAAGTCTTCACACTTCATCCTGTCCCAATGGGGAAATACTGTTCGCTCTCATGAATTAGACACAGATGCGGTTCGTCTGGCCTAAAACTCTCCTAATATTGCACATTGGCAAAGAGACATTTCCTTCCTTTTCTCATCGTTTTTCTCCTCTTTGCTCCTCTGTACCCCTAGACTGAAAGCTTCAGATGTGTTGCATGCTTATGTCTTTAGTATGTAAGGCTAATGCAGTGCCACAGCGCTAGTACTGACAGCTTCTATTAGCAACTTTCAAGTGTTCTTCAAGAGGCTTCTGTTTCTCCCACAAAACCAAATAACAGAAGATGCTCTCTAGATAAGGACAAGTGTAACAATAAACCAAGGAGATGTAGATTTGCATTAATATAATCCTAACAGTGAATGGAGTAGATTGTGCATTAAAAAAAAAATATTTTTTTAATTTAGAAAGTTTATAGTACTAGGGAATTGACTATTATGGCAATTGAAACCGGCAAAGGATGTAGCAATATTTGTGTATTATCTCATAGCCGTGTTTTTTAGCTTGTTAATGAAAACAAAATTAAATATAGAAGATTTATAGATGAAAAACTAAACCTAAAAGTTTACTAAACCTAAAACTGAAAAAAAAAATCGAATTAAAATATAATAATATGAAATTATAACTTATAAAATGATAATAGTGTATGAAGAATACTAAAATAACGCATTGTTCCTTCCTTGTATGGACAAGATGCTAACCTGAGGAGACTGGTATAATTTTTTCATTGCACAGTTGGTGGCAGCAAATATTGAGAAAATCTAGACTGGTTCTATGTTGAACTTTGTGGAAAAACCTTCTATGTGTTAGCAACATGTTGGTCACTAGCAGCATTTGTGGACTTCAGGGTCAAGTTTACAGTTTACATCTGTTTGTGCACACATGACCCTCATTCAGATAATGTGGGTCTAATCTTGTAGAGTGTCATAGTTTGAACTCTGTACAGGTCTAGCCACTAATCTAAACGTTGTATTTCTGGATTGTAATGTGTGTATGATGTTTATGGCAAGGCAGCTGTGGGAATGCATCAGGAGCCCGAGCCGTAGTGTTTCTCCCGCCTTTGAGTAAGGGATGGAGCTCTATGAATCATCACCTGCGTCCCATCCAGTGCTTTCCCATTAGCCGCTGGTCATTTTTTATTACGTTGCTTGGAGCTGATCTTGCTACTTTCCTGAGTTTACATGTTTAAAAATGCTAACAGAGCCCTTGACTGACCTTCTGGAGCCAAACAGCACGTTAACATAATGGTCGCGGCCGGTTTCGCTTTGAAGTCCATTAGCCTAAAGTCCCTGTGAAGTCAAAAATTGAGTTTTGTCCATAGTTGCATCTGAAATCACACACTTCCCTACTATATAGTAGGTGAAAAACAATTCTAAATTTACAGTATTCATAAAACAGTAGACAAAGTAACTGGATGACCTATTACTTCCAGTGAGATTCTGAAGTGCATATTTGATCCTATCCCATGAGGCTATGGCGGAATATTTATGAATAGCAATAATTCTGCGCAACAAAATATTGATGCACTGCATAGATTTTTGGCCAATCTGATCCTCTCTAGAGTAGGAAAGTCCCTCCCCTGGGTTCCATAGATATTTAAGGTATTTACAATTGCAGTAGAACTGAAGTAGTGACAGATCTTTTCTTCTGTATTGTGACATAATCAGAGTAAAACAAATTTAAGAAAAGACAAAATTGGGGCGGGGACTTGGTTCTATTAGTTTGTTGATTGGATGGAATCACTACTGAATGCGAGCTTGATGTCCATAGTAAGAAAGGGGTGGAGTTTATGTGGATGAAGTGATTAAAGAAGTCTGATATGCATCACCAGAAAGAAGTCTGTCACTTTTTACTAGAAGATGGAGTCGATTTTGATTAAAAAGCTCAATTTATTTTTGCTAAATATGTCTTTTTAGGACCTAGTTGAGTTAATCTGAGAACAAAAGCACTTAGATAAAGCCACAAGCACTGGAAATACTGTAAAAGCTTTAATCTAAACAGTTTAACTTCAGTTTTTTTAACAAGTCTCTAGGCTTCTCTGTCAATTGCTCACACCCCCAACTGGAATTTATTTATCTGTCATAACTCTTTGCTTCATATGTGTCCAATTAATGCATTTGACCACCCCCTTAAGCAAGAAGAAAACAAGAAAAAACAAACACCAATAAAACTGTAATGATTCTTTTTCTCTCTCCCTTTCTTAACACTGTTTGGCTCCAAATGAACATCAAAGCTTTTCACAGCGGCCTACGTCATTTGGTTACATTGACTCTATGGTGGTTTTGATTGAATGCTTTCCTCGATTTTACTCTTTGAATTAAGCTATATTTCCATTAAAGCCAGTAATTTTGGGTTTCTCTACATCCAAGTGTACATATGCAGCTGCTTAATTTAGTCCTATTGCCTATATTGTGCCAGTGCTTCTACAAAGCATGAGAAACGAAGCTTGCTTCAATCATGTGCTTGGCTACAGTTCCGGATGAATTTGAACCATTCTTTTGTTTGTCATCTCATGAGAATATCACCCAAATTTTTGTTCTGTCTAACAAAAAGCATTAACCACTGTTACAGTTTGTTTACAGTTGAAAACTAGCTAGCTGTTGCACAAATGAACTCTCCTAGAAACATGACTGTCTCAGAGAGCTATGTTGTTTCATAATCTTGATAATTAGGGCTTTGCTAACCCTAAGCTGACTTTCTTTGCTTACTTAAAAGTATGCGAGTGCTTGGACAATGCACTACCAACACACTTTCCCATTGTACATACTTGTATTGGTCTGGCGATAACAAACTTCAGTACTCCAGAGGGCGATAGAGTTCAAATGTTGTTCAAAACAGTTGTCCACCTGAAAGAGAAAATTGACCATGAATGAAGACCTAGACTAAAACTGTTATAAATTGTTGTCTGCCACATTTCGGATAGCAGCAACACAAAGTAAGTTATCTAGCTAGAAACACCAGTGTTTACATAGGTACGCATGTTTCAGGCTAAAGTATTGTGGGTATGTTAATTTTTTGCCAGTCCAAATATGTCCATCCAATTTCAGATTCTTGTCTATATGAATGATGAACAACACAGCAAATCCACAAATCTGAATGGCTATTTAAATATATTTTAATAAGTTTTAGAAAGTAGCAAGCTGCTTTATTTATGTCGTTTCCAGGGTAATGGCTGCATTTTCTGCAGTTTAGCGCCATCTGCTGCCAGAGAGTGAATGTGCTTTCATTCAGCATGTCTCACATGTTCCCCCATGTGCTTCTCATGCGTCATTGTTTTAATTTGTAAATGTTCAGTTATTAAAGTTGGACATTTCTATAAATCAAGCCCATAAGCCCTAGGAACAGGGGCAGTGTTTTTCGATGTGGACCAAAGGAAAAGTATTACAGATAGATTATTTTGAGGTGATACTGTTGCCGCAGTCTACATAAGCCTCAATTGCTATCTTTGGTCCATTCACTGCCATCTAATTGGGCGTCATTGAACCATAAAGCTGAATGCGTTGAATTAACGTCTGAAGTGCATTATTCTGTAATTTCCCCCTTTTCTCCCAGGGCTTGGCTCTTGAGCAGATGGAGATATGGCTTCCTGTTACATAATCCCACTATTATAAATTTTGACTTCATTTGGGGTTTCCTGTGTGCGCACACAGGCTCCTGCACATTTCCCCATTCTGTTCTTGTGCAAGGTCTATTCTACATCCAGCAGCCCAGAAACTATAGCTACTACAGTATGTTGTCAAAGCAGATGAGATCAGCTTCCCAGCTGCTTCCTTCCCTCCCCTGCCTTCTCCTCATTTCATCTCTCCTTCCAGTCATTTCCCTCTGGCCAGACTTAGCTATCTTGTCCATACTAGCTTTCTCAGAAATGGGGAACAGAAGGCCCCATCAGCAGGCCAGCTGTTGTCTTGATGCATTCTCTCCTCAGAACCGGCCAGTTGAACTTCCTAAACTCCAATCCACAGGACAAACTCCTTTCTTTCTATCTCGGAAGCAGTTCTAAAACATTCTCGTCTCCATATCAGTGTGCTACGAGAGATTTTTGTATGTTAGCTGTGGCATGTAAAACATACTTTGAGCTGCTTTGGAGAGCTGCTGCGTTCTACTTGCTTTGCGTTGTGAACCATAAAGCTGTCAGCTGTTGGAATGGAGGGATATACTGATGCGAACGTCTCTCAAGTTCCTGATTGTTCTTATTCCAGTTGCAGCTTTTCCAGTAAATGGAACGGTTAGAACTCAGAATCTGCACTAAACTGAAGGGATGCATGCTGTATGCATACTAGAGAGGGTTTCTTGGATCCAAAAGTGTTTTTTTTTCTATTATGCATTTACAGAACAATGCACAAGAGGGCACTCTGGCAGTTTTTTGACTCACATGTTGCAAAAACCCCTTTGGTGACTAAATCAATTGGTATTTCTGAGTGTTAATTAGACATCCCTTATGATAAGTACCTTGTGCTGTACTTCACTGTAAATACGTGTTGCACAATAAGTATGGCGGATACCTAGTGATTGATGTTGTATGTCAGCATACAATTTAATGAGATAGTTAACCCAAAAATTTACATTATGTCATAATTTTCTCAACCTCATGATGTTCCAAACTTGTTTGACTTTTTTGGTTATGTGGAACATAAAAGCAGAAAGTTTAAAAAATGTGCATGCTGTCATTACTATGCAGTTAGAGTGAATGAAGACTGGAGTTTTTAACTCTTAATAAATGGTACAAAAGCACCATAAAATATTATAAATGTAACGCTACATTCCAAATATTTGAGTGACTAACTGATGAAATTTTCAGTTGCTGTTCACAAAAAAAAACAAAACAAACAAAAAACCCGGTTGAGCTTTTAACCTTTCAGACTAAATCAATGAATCAGTGAGCTGAACACAAAAACTAGATCAGTCACATTTCTGAACAAATCATTCTGACTGATTAATTTAATCTTTAATCTTTCACAAATCAGATCATGACTAACGGCTTAAATAATAGTCTCTTTTTATTCACAAAGCCAATGTATGACTTCTTAAGGCTTAAAATGTATAGCACAAAATAACAGGGCTGATTGCAGTCGATATTTTACAATACCTTTGCGGTCTCTTTTTTTCACATTCATTATACTGAAAAGAGTGGCCAGGATATTTGTCCAAAACTCAGCATTTGGGTCCAAAACGTCATGAGATTGAGTAAACAAGGACACTATTTTCATTTTTAGGTGAACTATTCCTTTAACAATGGGAACAGTCCTTCAACTTGCCAACTCGTCAAACCTCATCCTCCAGCATGCTTCCCGTGGACATGAATGAGTCCGTGCACGTCCGTGGCGCCCACTCTTAAAGACTGCCTCCTGACTCTCCCTTTACGGTTGAAGGCCATGCATAGCAAGGCTGCACTTTCCCATGCAAAGCTGTCCTGGCTTGCTGAACTCTAGTACTTTACCCAACCTTGTACATTATGAATGACATACCATGCTGGACCATTTTTGGTGTAATCGGTAAAGTTTATCAGGGGTTAAAGCCCTACAATCCTCTGTTGTAATCTTTCGCATTCTTAACTCGCAGCTCACCACTACTAAGTAACTTTATCGACTGCAATCAGCCCTGTTATTTTGGTTTTCACGGTAAAAAGACAGTGATCAGGTGGCAAGCTCTTAGAACGTCTGCTCCAACTGATGTGTGTTAATGATGTGTGCGTAAATACAAGCCTGTATGCGTTTATGTGTATGTGAGGCGACAAATGTGTTGTATTTCAATCCGAGACAATGCATGTTTCTTAGCCTGGAAAAATTCCATTGACAGCAAACACACAGGATTCACAGGACCTCTGGTCAATTACATGCAGTCATACCCGAATTCCTTTGAGGACAGCGCTCTGAATACCCGCAGTCATTGACTAGGGGCTTCCCTGCATGTTAGACGTGCTTTATACTCTCATTCCAGTTGACTCAGTGTCACAAGTAGATTTAATAAAGGGAATTCATTATAATGATTTGGAAACGTACAGTTGGACAAGCATATGAATGTGGGATGCACTACCGGTTTCAACCTTTAGATGGAACTGCTGCATTCGTAATATCAGGCAGATTACTGTGCCATATTCATCCCAATGATTGTTTGTACATGTGCTGGAGTGTTTATGATGCCCTCCTGCAGGAGATGTTTAAGGTGATGCTATATGTCACCCCATTCCGAGAACGTGACTTTTGAAAATCAGTATGATGTGGTACACAGCAGAAGTAGTGAAAAGCGTTCATTATGGTGTGTGGATAATCACAACATTTGTTCTGAATGTTATATTTCCATTTCATTACTGAGAAGTATTTTTAAGCATATATTTTCAAGCAATATATATTGCATATTTAAAGAAATAATTTTAAGAGATGTTTTAAGAGGTTTTCTATATTTAAAAGAGATCATTTTAGGGGATGTTTTTAAGAGATGTTATATATTTTGAGAGATTTTGTAATAAACTCTATTTCTATGTAGTAATAAGATTTTAATACTTAAACAATTGTAATACTTGAATACTTTTACTTATATATTCAAATAAATATTGTTCTTTTGAACTTTCTGGTCAAGTATCCTGAAACAAAAATCATGATTCCTGGAAAATATTATACAGCTAAATCCGTTTTCAACAATTATAATAATTAGAACAATTATTAATAATTGGGTACTAATAATAATTGGTAGTAATTAGGCAGCAAATTAGCATATTAGAATGATTTCTGAATCATTGACACTGAAGAGTGAAAATTCAGCTTTGCCATGACAGAAATAAATGACATTTTAAAATGTATTCAAATAGAAAAGTTATTTTAAATTGTAATAATATTTCATAAAATGACTATTTTTTTTTCCTGTGTTTTGATCAAAAACAAGCCTTGATAAGCATTAAAGGCTTCTTTCAAAAACATTAAAATATCTTAATAATTTTAAACTTTGTATAGGTAATATATATAATTGTAATTATTAAATGGTGTTTGTGTTAGCATACATTTTAATGAAAAAAAAAAAAACCTGAGTTTTTATATGCTTTATGTGAATGTATGTTATACTTTGTTCAGTGGATGTATTATATCTCTGTAAACAATAGTTAGGACTAAATATTTGTAAGTGAATATACATGCATTGCATGTCTATTACTGGGACAAATGTTTAGATTTAATTTAGTCAATTAAAGGTCTCTGAGATGAATTAGATATTCAACCAAAATAAAACAATATAACCTAAAGTAGCCCATATGCATTTTTATAAATCAATTTTTTACTGTAAAGTGTAATATCATTAGACAAGAATTTGATTTCCAAAGATGTGGCTACAGCTCAAAACTCCAATAACAGCCACTGTGACTTGTAAAGTTAATCTGAAAGTGTTATTGTTAATAACTGGAGTATTTACATTAATCTTCGTGGACAAGTCTGTTTTGAGTTGCCATATGGCGTAGCATTAACACCTGCTCCACTGCCTAATTTTTGACATGTCTTTGTAATCGTCTTTTATATGTGTCATCATATTATATTGAAGTAGAGTTATCACAGGCATTAAATTAATCTCTGAATACACTAACTGCTCATTTTCTGTTGGATTATTGTGTTTTTAAGCCGGGAGAGCTGTTTAGTGTATTGTTCAGGACCGTAATGTTCTGAGGGAAATTTGAATGGTGGTGGGTCGCTGGGTTTCTCGCAGGTGTGGAGCCATCTGGGCCCCAACCGTTGAACCAACTTCCCAGGCAAAGGGGCCCCAGTGCTCACTGAGCTCTGCTTCTGTCTCGACTGCTCTTTCTCGGTCTCTCTATCGCATCTTCTCTCGTATCGCTTTCATGCATTTGTGTATAAACGAGAATTCTTGTTCATGAGGCATTTGCATACGTGCGGCATATAGGGGACGTCAGGGCCAGTTTTCACATAGGCAACATTTTAGTAAGGTTTTGAGTTAGAAGTCACAAATTACACAAATGAGTTTTTACAGCGGTTTTGCATGTGGGTTTCAGACATCAAGTCCTACAATTAGAATAATTAATTGAGAATTCTGTTCTCAAAACTAAAAGAAATGTCACATTATTAAGCTGCTTAATATGTTTTAAATGATCTTAATTTCTACATTGTATTAATTACAAATGTTGCTGTTTTTTAATGTTACTTGCTGTTACATTTAGCTGTTTGTTAATGTTTAATTACTGTTTACATTTAGCTTATTAATGGCAGATTGCACTGTAATGAAATGCATTGCTTTTGCGCAAATGAATGGTATTTTTCCCTGGACAACAACCGTGGGAATATTTAACGGCTTTTTGTATCGAAAGCAATCTTAAAGTAGTAAAAATGTGACAAGTAGCCACTTTCTCTTCTACTTGAGCTCTTTCTGTTTTGGATTCTGCCGTTGTTTTACACAGGCCTTGTGAGCCTCAGCTCGATGACATGCGTAGATGCTTCCTACCATTAACCACACATTTCACTAGAACATACATGGTCAAACTTCTAACCTCATTTGTACTGCTGTTTCCAGAGATGTGAATACTTGGAAGATTACAGTATTAACTTTAAAATAGACTATCATGATGGTTAGCATGAACAAGATTGGGTTTGACCGTATCTAAAATGCCTTTCGCAGTGTTTGGATGTTGTCGGATTTAAATCCTTGATCGTGGTTGGTCAGTCTTGCTGGGTTTTTTCTTGGTTAACATTCATCATGGGTGTGGATTATCACGTTTGAACCTGACTTGCAGAGTGAGCTGATTGAGTATCTGATGACTGTGAACCAATTCAAGCACAGCATGCATACAAATCTGGTGCAAAAATACTCAAATAAAAGCAAGAATAATGCTTTAAAACAAGTTTTGCACGTCTTCCTGTTCATTTAAAAGGGTTAAAACGAAAGCAACGCTCGCGTCCGGTTCTCAGTATCGTAGTATTTCTTAAGCAGGCTTCTCAGAATTTGAGGCAGTTAATGCTATGATTGTATCACGTTTGTTTCCTCCTCTGTTGCGTCAATATTGATATGGGTGGTGAGCCAAATATGGCACAGTTGGCAACAGCTGATGCCGATGTCATCCCCATGGTACCTCCAGATGCACTGCATTCGTGAATAAGCAGTTAGGTGTCCTCACCTGGCCCCTGACTGTGGCTTGTGGCACTGTAAACATTAGCTGTGTATCAAACTGGTGATTATAACCGACTGGCATCAAATAATCAAGGATGTATGTCATCTGTTGGGAAAAACCATTTGGTGGTACGCTAGTTTGATTTATGTAATAATTACCGTTCATTGATACCAGGTGTCTGTCAGAGCCAAATGGCCATCTGGTGGCCAAGCACTTTGTAACTGTAGAGTCGACAGTGCGTCTGCGGGAATTAGATTTGAATGTCAACAAAAAATTATTTTGTGTGCTTTATAATAAAAAAAATAAAAATTAAGAAACGTTACACAGGAAATGGTTTAGAAACAACAAGATTGCCAGTGTGGTTCCTGTTTATGACATTTTACTCATGTCATCATAACCCTCTATGGACACCTTGGAAACTGAATCGCCATTGGCTAGTAAATGTTTTAGTTTACTGGCCAGACTGAAAGTGGTTCCTTTTGGTCATTCAGTGTTTATGTAAAAAAAAAAAAATACTAACAAAAATACTGATAAGATAATAATGATACGAATTCTAGTAATAAGAACTATAAAACTCACTAAGGATTACGAAGGATTCATGAGTATTAATCAGATTTTGTGGATTCGCTGAAAGCAAAACAGGGACGATAATAGGTGAGTGCCAGCCAATGACATTGCCATTTGTGCATTAGCCCCGCCCACTACGGAAAACCTGGCAGTTATTAAAATCTGAAGAATTCCAAAGGAACGCTGTTATTTTAACTTGAAACTACAACAAAGAATAGCGTTTACATGTAGCTTCACAATTCTCTCTCTCTCTCTCTCTCTGCGTGCATGTGAGACAAAGCGACAGCGTGTCGTGAGCCTTCACACTAAAGTTTACGGTAAGTCAAATACAGGTGCATTGCACATCCGTTCAGATGAACTGAAAAACAGCACAGAGTGAAACTCTCTGGTTCTGTATATTGTCGCTAACTGTGCATTTGACTGTTGTCTACATAGATCTCTTTCTTCTCACATAAGTAATTTTAAACTCAAATTACTATTTAATGTTGATTTGTTTAATAAATAACCCTCATTATTGAAAAATAAACCTCTATACATAAATCATTAGATTCACTATCCTTTGCCTATAGTATATGTAAGAACTTTCTGCTACAGTTTAAACCATTATATTATTTTTTTTAATAATATTAAATGTAATATTTTAATTTTAATACAGTTAATTATATAACATTTTTAATAATTCGTTTTAAATGAGTTATTTTATTGTAATGACATGGTTTTGACAGAAACTATGGATATCCTAATTTCCTGATTCCTTTAAAACTCTTTTATGCCTTACCTGGTGACACATCACTATGAGAATATGAACAGAATGGAGGGTTAGACTGTAATTCTTAGATTAGTCTTCTGCCCACAGGCACCTAAGGTCATAGGATCAACTCGAGAGATGAAAAGGAGCTTGTCAGCCGATTGTGTTTGTAATGACACCTGCCTTGAGGAGGGTTTTACTGGGAATGCAGAATGTTAAACCACAGCACCAGTTTTAATGTTCAGTACTAGGGCTGTAACGGTACACGGATTCGTAACGAAGATTTTCACAAATCACTGTATAAATGCTTCAGTTCAAACAGCTTTCTCATCCCTGTCTCTTTACTACTAGTTTTAACATGAAATAAGTCTAGAGAGGAGATTTTCGCGAAATATTAGACAATATAGTCATTATATTTTACTTTACCTATTAGTGATGTCTTAATTTAATCTCTTTTTAAATGAATGAAACCAGCTATGACAGCCACAGCTTATATTTCAACAATAAATAGAAATGTTATAATTTAGAAGTCAATTAAAAAACTGCATTTGCATTTCATTTTTATATTTAAAAATAAATATTAATTAAATTCATTTGATTCTTTGTTAATTTTAACCTTGTAATAATGTAAAAGGGCTTCCAATTGCTTAGAGCATAAGCACATTTTTACCCCTTAGAAAATGTTTATTATATTTGAATTTAAAGAAAGGAAAACACTGTTTGATAAAAAAAAAAAAAAAAAAAAAAAAAAAAAAAAACACATTTTCTTTTTTATGTTGAGTTTTTTTCCCCTGTATACCAAAACCATACCATGATGTCAATCAGAGGTAAGTACCGGACCATCATGTTTGTGTTCCCTTACACCCCTATTCAGTTCTGATCAATAACCATGTCAATAAACTATTAAACTACTAATTATTAACTTGTTTCATTTAACAAAATTACAAAAATGGAATTTGGGAAATGATGAAAATGTTGTTTAATTCACACATTATGTCTTATATATTTCAAGTATGGTCTTTACAAACCTTATGCAAAATTTGTTTGTATTTTTGCATGACATCACAATGATTAAGTCAGGAGATTACTGTGATTATGGAAAAGTTACGAAATTACAAGTTCGGCGAAGATGTGAATGCTTTTTAATGATTTGGAAACTTGTGATTGCACTAATTCCGTCATGACGTGAACGCAGAATCATTGTACCATCTCAATATGTTTTGTCCTTGATCCAAATAGGAAGCGGCTGTATAGTCTGATCCCTGATTGTTTTTGGACACAGATCAGTCCTTGCTTTCATTTGTCCATGGTTCAAGTGCTCAGCTAACTGTAGGTAACTTGTGCGAAACATGACGCATAAGCTCCCGGATGGCCATGTCATGTATTTCCCAGTGATTACTCTCAATCCTGGAAGACCACCTTGTATCTGTCTGCTCTCGGTTTGCCGTGGCTTTAATCAGGTGCGCGGTTTTTGAGTGCCTAGCAGCCTGAAAACAATCTGGGCCGACCTGAAGGGTCTTGTCTAGCAGTTTGCCAGGTTTATCCTGGTGGAACGCCTGGATCAGTTGTGGATTAGAAAAGGAAGAAGGTTTTCCTCTTCCAATCTCCAGCCAGCTTTAAACGAGATTGGGCTCAAAACATTTCACACATGCTCGCGTTTTAACTTAAAAAGTAATAACTAAAGTAGAGAAAATTGCGGGAAAGCTCTTGAAATCTTTCTCGGCTGTTGGAGAGCATGCACAGATGTCTCTGTTAACTAAACACTTTTGTTTTTTTTCTCTTTCCTAATCTTGACATTTATGAGGCTTTGGTTTTAGCCAGGAGATGAAGAGGGGAATTTTGGCCTGGGTGGTGGGTGGTCCTGATGTGACAGTTGCCCCGTTACTTATGTATCCATTGCATTTAGAAAGGCCGGACACTGGCCTTCAGAGACCCTACTGCTTCTCCATCAAGCTTCGACTCAGATTTTATGGCCATCTGCTGGTTAGCTGCACTGATCGCATGGGTTGCTTTCCAGTGGTGGGCCACCATATTTGACCTGTGCTTTCCAGGTCGTGACCTTCACCTCATTTCCTTACACACAGCCATTCCGACAGCAGGGTTGAGTTTATCTGATATCCCCCCTTAGAGCTGCTGCAAAGTGCCAAGTTTCGGGAAGCAGACCACTTAGCTTTGATACTTCAGTTTCTGTTTTGACCCTACTCTGTCCTCGCCAAGCCTGGGTCCATCTGGACAGGTCTTCCCTTCCCACCACCTAGAGAGGGAATACCAAACTTCCCATGCAGTGAATCACAGTTGCCACTTTTTACCTTTCCCCTACTTTAATGCACTGGGGAACTCGGAGCTATGAGGGAAATAGCCAAGAATAAACTGCGAATCTGTTTAGTTTTAGTGTGTTTCATGTTGGTTTTGAGTGCTAGGCTGGTTTATGTGTATATATATATACATAAACCTTGATAATTATAAACTTTTTTAAAAATAACTGTATACTCAAGGTGTAAGTAAATACATTATTAATTTTTATTGTATAACTTTTTTTCAAAACCGTATGAAACCACCATGACAAAAAACTGGGCAGACCTGAAGGAGAAAAATAGGCTAGGTTATCATTTTAATTGATGGTTCCAACACATGACATTTTTATTCATTCAATTAAACATTTTACTGAAAATTATATAAAAGCTTTTCAAAACCATATGAAAGCAACATAAAAAAAAAGTACTGTACATTTCTAGAAACCCAAACATTTAAAAAAGATTTTCTTTATCATGGACACTCTTATACATAACTGACCTAAATGTACTTTCCTTTGCTTTTTCCAATAGCTGTAATGCATGATAAACAATTTGCGTCTTGTTGGTTCCTTGCAACAATTTTCCCAGAGGATCTTGTCTGGAATCTGGGAGGCTGTGATGTCAGGGTTCAGGCTGACCTCAGGAATTTGTCCGAGGTCCTCTCAGCCAGAAGTTTTTTTATTCTGGAGCTAGCGTAGCGTAGCTTCCGGCCCACATTTAGGGTTTCTAGGAACAGCTGAAGCTGGGCGCAAAGACTGCCTAGTGTAGATCAGAAAGAGAAGGGACAGGGAGAGCTGAGGGGTGGCGCAGATAATCAAGGCTGTACATCAGCCGAGCACAATGTTGTCAGACGAGGGAACATCTGGGTTTTTCCCTCCAGACAATGCCGACATGGATATGCACAAACATGGCCAGAGGGACATGCAAGAAGAGGAGACGGAATGGAAGAATAGTTTGAAGTTTATGTACTGTAAGAGGAGAGAAATTTACAACACAAGGATTTTGGAGGCTGTTCAGTTTAAGGTTTTTATAAAAAAAGACTTAAAGGGGCAGGTCACCATAAAATTTTTATTTTGTCATTATTTACTCACACTCATGTCATTTCAAACCTGTATGAATTTCTCTCTTCTTCAGAACACGAAAGGAAAGATTTGCTGTTCTCTATGCAAATACATTGCTGTTAGGTTCTACTGTGTATCTTTAAGGTACCAATATGGACCCTTTAGGTACAAACAAATTCATCTCAAAATAATTATTTGTTCACAACTTCTCTCATGAACATGTCAAGGAGACTTGTCGAAATGTTGGGGTGAACAGTTCTTTGAAGTTGTCAGATTCCTGCAGTTTGCCTTTTGAAATGTAGTGTGGAGGTCAGTGTTTGGATTCCACAACAAATATGCTTGTGGAGGTCGAGGTGGCGCTCTTCTGGCATGTGTTGATGATGTTAACCTTGGGTCTCTTTCCTTGTGAGATGCATCAGTTGGGAGGCAGGGCAGAGAGCAAGACTGTTCACAGCATCCCACCCACAGGTGCTCTAGATCCAGTGCACGGATAAGCATCATTTCTTTCAAAAAAGTATTTGTGTATGTGTGTGTGTGTGTGTGTGTGTGTGTGTGTGTGTATATGTATGTATATATGTTATAGTTATAGTTATAGAATAAAAAAATAAGAGACCAACTGAAAATTTAGTGGATTTACTAGGTATGGATTTGAGTAAAATGTTAAAGGTAGGGTAGGTGATTTCAGAAAGGCAGGCAATAGCAAACTAGCTTTGAAAGCATGAGATCCCATAGTTTTTGATCCTGCCTTTAATATTTGTTTTATTCTATAAAGTTCTGATAACATTTCTTCCAGATTTGAAATAAAAATTATTGTCAATTATTTATTTATTTTTATTTTTTCCAGAAAATGACAATTGGTCAAAATAACAAATGTGTTCATTTGTTGTGATTGAAAATCAGGGGTACGCAAAATACATTTTTAACTCTTCTGAGGTTAAAACATTGGTATTGTGTTGTCTAAAAATGAACATGAGCATGTCTGAAAACACACACACTCACACTCATTTACTTACTGTAGCTATCTAAACAGGGATGTAACATTGTTTTTATATACAGAGAGTTATACACTTTGTAACCTAAAAACCCACTCCTACCCCTCCCTCCTACCCCCACCCTTTGCATTTTTACAATAATAAAAAAAACTTTATTTTTATACCAGTTTTACAGATGAGGATGTCCCCAAATTGAGTCAGGTTACACATACACATACATACATACATACATACATACATTATATCTTTAAATACATTTAAAATACATTCATATTAGGGTTATTATAGTTACTTACACTTTTTACTTTAAATAAAATAAACTTAATTGAAAAAAAAAACCTAGATAAACCTAGACTTTGTATATATATATATATATATGTATAACACTGCTTCATGCATTATTTACACGTCTTTGCAAACCTGTATGATTTATTTCCTCTGTGGAACAAAAAATAGGAATTTTGAAAGAATATCTTTGCTTGACAATGCGAGTGTATTACTGTGATCATGTGCTATATTGTTAGTTGTTATTTCACAGCTATGTGTGAATCTTTTGATTGGGATCTTTTTCAAATGAAGCAGCTTACTCTAATCTGACATCAAATTGAATTGATTGGAGATCAACTCTCTGATTGGTTGATTTAGTCTCACACTGGTGAACATCCTTTTGGAGGGAAACATTTAATTAAATTTGGGTCTGTTTCTCACATAAACTATCAGACTTCAAAAGCCTTTGAACATAGTGCACAAGTCGTATATACCACTTTTATGATACTTTTGCATTCCTTTTGAAGCATGATCTCTTGAGTACTCTTATAGTGTAGATGAGGGCTGTTATCGCGTGTTGCTCCACCCTCTTCTCATGTGGTATGGGCACAGGGCCCAAGCTGGCAGGGTGGAAAAAGCCCCTATCACCCAACCAACATAGATGCTTGCTCTGCACTTGGTGTGGTGTTGTTGTTTTTCCCTCCTCTTTCATGCCCCACAAGAATTTCTGAGAAATTTTCATATTTCCTCCGCCTTATAAAGCATTATGAAAGAAAGTGGTTTCATTTGCTCAGGGTGCAGCGCTGTTTCTCTTCTAAGTTTGTGAGAGGCCATTTTGGCAACAGGTTCCAACAGAGCAGCACCGAAGGCCTCAGTTGTTTGGTCTTCTGCAGGGCCGCTGAACTTATGACCTTTTGGTTGCATCAGAGCCTTTATATGGAATAGCGTCTCATTTAGTTTCTTCACACTTATGGATGACTTCACAGCTAAAATAGTTTCGTTATGCCCTACAATTGTTTCTTGTTAAATATCTAGTCTCATTCTGAAATGTCACATACCCAAGGCGGAAAAAAAAGTACATAAATCATGAATAATACATTTTTCCATCGGCATATTGCATGCTTACTGCTTGTATGGAGTCATTTTTCCATACAGCTACTTTGAAATCATATTATTGTTAAAGTTTTGTACTAATGATTTTATATTTAACTGAATTGAAAGTATTATATTTATATTGGAAAATCCCTATTAATATTAATGACAACAAAGTAAATATTTTCAAGATAATATTTTAATAGAGTATTTTATTTTTATAATAAATACATAATAATAATCATTAATAATATCATATAACAAAAATAATAATAATTAACACGTAAACCAAATAAAACAAGTTTTTATTTTTAAGTTAATAAATTATTTCATTTTAATTTGATTAAATTTAAATGGTGGACATCGGATGTCAATTTTCCACAAATTGGTATGATTCTTTATTGCCTTTATGAAATGTCTGTAACACACTTTGGTTAAAATTCCTCAACGTTCATTTAAAACAACACCCTTTTACACAACCCTGTTCACAGCGATCCGTTTAAAAGCCTTAACTATTTCAAACTTTTAACCACCAGTGTATATAAAATAATGCATATGAATTGATAAGCAAATAATATTTTTATTAGGCATATAAGATAAATCACTTTCATAAGCACAGCATTGGAAAGCAAAACTTACAATGTTTTACAATGAGTAAGATTGTGAACGATTTTTATAGTTAATGTGTAATCACGGAAGAAAGCCTATACAGAGATACATTAACTCTTACATCATGTCTACCAGTAGTGGTTTGCATTCCTGAAAACTAATGTCTGTCGTTTACCTTTTTTTTTTAAATTATTGTAACAGTTCCAAATATTGCGGAATTGTCTCATCTTGTTTTGCTTCTAACATCTTACTTCGTGCACAGCAGCGCAGCATCTGTCAGCAGTAAATCCCACCTTCTACACTTTGATTGGCTATTTCAAACATTTTGATATTGATGAGTGGTTTTGAGCCGCTGCACTGAGCAAGCTAAATTAATTTGAATTTACGAATCAAGTGCGCAGGCCAATTCGTGTGTGCCGATGGAAGGATATACATATATTTACTACAATTCATTTTTCATATATATTTACGCAAAGGGCCGGCCCACATTGTACAGCTGCCAATCAGGGAAAACTCCAGATGACCAGTCCACCACTGGCTAAGACACATTTATATGCAAACAAAAGTGAATTTTGCATATGATGCCCCCTTTATTTTTAATTAAAATTGTAATTTAAACGAAATTTTTTTCTTTGGAACACTATAATATTTTTCACAATTTATAATATACATTAATTACAGTTAAAAATTTTGAGGTCAGTGTAGTTTTTTAAATATTTTTTTTTAAGTTGTCTCTTACAGTATGTTCACCAAGGCTCCATTTATTTGATCAAAAATACAGTAAAAACAATAATACTGCATCCTGTGATGCAAAGCTGAATTTTCAGCAGCCATTACTCCAGTCTTCAATGTCACATGATCCTTCAGAAATCGTTCTGATTTGCTGTTTATTTAAAAAAAAAAATATTTTTTAATATTTAAATATTATTGTTATTATTATTATTATTATTATTATTATTATTATTATTATTATTATCAGTGTTGAAAACAGTTGCAAATGTTTAATAAATGGTAGCTAATAGTAGAGACATCCTTCCAATAGTGTCTATAGTGTAGACTGCTGCTCCTTCTGACATCACTGGCATGCACAGAACGTTGGGTCTGTTCCCATGACTTTCTCTGTTCCCACTCCTTTGCTGCATAGCTCCCCAAACATCAGTGTAAACCAAAGCTGTATTACTGTGAAGCTCATTTCAGATTACCCGATTGCTCTAAAAAGTATACCGATGTGCCTATGTGAAGCACGCATCAAAAACTCCTCCAGAATAATCATTGCTGCATGTTTGGCTCAGTTGGAGGCATTTTTGTGACATGTTTTGTAGAAACAGATTCTCTTCTTTGTGAAGGAACAGTAAAGTGAGCCTATAAGTGCTTTGATCTCAATCTCACAGCTTCATTGCAAGCCTTTTAATGTTTCCGACATGTACAAGTCTATTGTTCACCAAGGCTACATTTATTTGATCAAAAGTGTGAAATATTATTTCAGTTCAAAATGTATTCCTGTGATGCAATTCCATGAATCCATTCTTCAGTGCCACGTGGTCCATCAGAAATCATTCTAAAATGCTGATTTGCTGCTCAAGAAACATTTATTAGTATCTATTGAAAACTGCTTAACATTTTACTTGTTTTTTTGTATTCTTTGATGAATTGAAAGCTCAAAATAAATATTTAAAAAAATATCTTTATTGGCACTTTTGATCAGTTTAATGGATCATCATATTTCTGTGTCATTAGCATTAAAAAGTAAAAAACCTGTACTAAGTCACTTCAGAAAAGTGTTTGCTAAATATGGGAACATCCTCCATTGTCACAGCTTCATGGGAAGCCTTTTAATGTTCCCTACATAAAGGCTTTATTCCGTTATTCATTTAGAAAAAATGTTCGCTTAATTTTGAGGAACAAAACACTCAGGATATTGTCATCGCTACCCATTTCAAACGGTTTGCAGTCTCACGTTTCAGTTGAAAGTGACAACTGTGTTATTTACCATACAGTCAGGTGATGGGTGAGTGGAAACAAGATCAATCATATCAGAAAGTCAGCAGTTGGAAAAACATGGAGCATCGATCTGCGACAACGCTTTGAACGTCAACCTCATCTCTTTGGTCAGGAGTTCATCCATTTCGCATTCTTGACTGAGGGATAAAGTCTAATCCCTTTTACCTGGTAGCCAGAGTTGGCAAGCTCTGCCTAAGAATTCCAGTGGCATTCCTGGTCGGGGAAGTTGCTAGGGGCCTGGCTGCATGGTCCTGCACAACAAAGGAGAAACTCCCATTCAAAGAAAAATAGGGTTTTAGAGTTCTGTGAGAAAGTCGGCTGCCAACGAGATGGGTGTCATGTGGAATGTGACACATTTGAGGAGGGCTTTAGGAGCCGTCGGCACTCAGAGAGGCAAGGGGCTGCATGGAGCCGGCCCCTCGAGGGCAGACCGGGCAGGAATTGTGATGTGACTGGACTAGGCTGTGCTTAATCCCGTAATGAGCCGGGCTGTGGAGTGACACGAGTGCAGCAGCTTTGAACTGAATGTTAGCTCACCTGCCGTAGTGAGCCAATGGGGCTAGCGCACGGCCCGAAAGCCATCACCTGACCTTATTAACACAAACATTAATGACAAGTCAGTTTAAACTCATGGTAACCAAAGATCATTTAAATACAACACAATTATATCAGCTTGGTGTCAGCCACCACATAATTAATTCATAAATTCATTCAAATATACATTAATTCATAAATAGATAGATATTTACATTTATATAACACAAGGATCAATTTACAATGATCTATTTATTTTGTATTTTATAAACCTATTAGTAACATAAATATAATATAGCTATAAGCAGCAATGATGGGCCCAAGCCACCAGTGCAACCGCCAACATGGTGGCATCAGGAAAACAGTGCACAACGAGCATGTGCATTTACAGTAATCAGTTAAAGGGGGGGGGGTACAATGGTGTTTTGTGTATTCAGAGTTGTTCACAGTGTTAAAGAGGTGGATTCTTATGCTAAACATGGCCAAAGTTTTAAAAAATAATTGACTGAAAATTTCTGTGCCGAAAATCTTACTTCTGGGTTATATGATCATTTCTCTGGGAAAAGCGCGCCCGCGCACACATTGACCAGATTGCGAGATTGCGCACATCAACGCACCTCAAAATCGTCGGCAGCACTGCAGAGGATTTGTTCGAGAAGGCCTCCAAATAAGTTAATTTTTGGATGTCAGGGAAAGTTTACCGTGTTCAGCTTCCCCAAGAACCCAGCGTTACGTGAACAGTGGATGCAGTTTGTTTTTCCGTGGCAGCAACGGAGTGTATCAAGTGCCTTTGTGTGTTCTGGTCTTTTGAGTGACGAATGTTTTATAAACAAGGCCCAAGTCGACGCTGGACTTGCACATCGTTTGCAATTAAAACATGGAGCCGTCCCTGTGATAAAAGACCCCATTCATGTAAGTACAACTGCATCAGATTTCTGTATTTTGTTGGAAATCAGCACATAAGTGAATATATGTTAATGGAAACAACACGAAACATCAGTATTATGGCTCCGGTCACGGCACGCCTCCAGGAGCTCAGCTTTTTCCGGAAAGAATCGGAAAGCTGTATTTTTCTTTTATAAATATCATCAAACTAAATACTTTTTAGATATATGAAGGATGCAGTACTACTCTATAGGTACTCAAGATTAACATGAGATTGGGTAAAACTTGGGTAAAAATTTGTATTTTCTGTACCCTTTAAGGGCCCCAAAATTTACAGTTAAGGGCCCCAAAAACCTTAACGAAGAAGAATCCTTAGAAAAACAATATTTACAATTAATTATATTAATGGTGAAAACTGTGGTTTTGATGCTAAAAAAATTATAAAAATCTGTGATTATTTTTAATCCAGATATCCTCGTAAAATATCCTCAAGTTGAAGAGAGATGTTTTTTGGTTTCAAATGTGTATAAACTAGGCCTATAGTTTTATGGGCAAGTGTCAGAATTGTTGTGCTGTTGCTTTTATTTACTGTTCAAAAGTTTGGGTTCACTAAGTTTATTTAAATTAGGGAAATAAATACTTTTATACAGCAATAAAAAAATTTATTCAGATCAAAAGTGATAGTACAGACAAGTTCAAGTTCAGGTTTATTGTCATTCTGCTACATGTGTGGACATACAGTTGAACGAAATGTCGTGCTTCACAGGACCACAGTGCTACATAACTACATACATACAACAATGAAGTAAAACAGTATAAACCTATACACAACTCACCTACTGACAGATTTTGACTGTAAATATACTATATATAAATGTTTTCCTATACATAAACAAAAAAATACAAACTATAAAAATGCTTCACATAAATATTGTACCTACTGTACTGTATTTTTTAATATATTAAACCACAAAACAGGTATTTGATATAGTAATAAATTTTCGAATTGGAATTTTTAATTCAGCTCTGGTGATCATAAGAGACTTCTTTTAAAAACACAGAAAAATCTTACCGAACCCAAACTTTTCAACGGTGGTGTATATATGTCACAATCTCTAGTTGGAGTGCCCATGAACTCCACCAGAGGGCACTACACCCCTGACTCTTTCCACACTCAGAGGCTGCATTCCCCATAATCCTTTGCCTGGACACATCATCACTTATTGCTTTCACCTGTGTCTCATTACCTCCATCAGTCACACTATAAAGGTTGTACTTATCCACACACACACTGCGGATTATTGATAGTCTGTTATGTCTTTGTGTTTTTCTGTGTTTCCAAGTTCCTTGTTGTCTTGCTTTGGCTTGCCGTGTGTTTTGACCCTGGACTGTTTACCCTGGATTATGATTATTTGCTGCCTGCCCTGACCATCGCCTGTTTTGGGATTACTCTTTTGTCTCTTCTTGGGTTGTACCTGTTTGCTGATTTTGACCTTGACTGATTTGGTCACTCTTCTGAATAAAGCCTTTATTTGGATCTTCAACTCAGTTGTCACAACTCCAGCGTTACAATATACACCATAGACCAGTATACCAGTATAAAAATAATGGTGGATCAATGTGGGATTTACATTTGATCCCCCCAAAATAGTGTTGCATCTTGCAGGTAAAATTACAAGGCAGGCATTATTCATGCTTGAAATGGTACAGGAGAGATTCGAATCCATCAGCTACTGTACATTCTGCATGCAGTCATGTAAGAATCCAGTCAGAAGAATGGGCATCTTTTTTTTTTTTTTTTTCTGTGGCTCCTTTCTTTGTGAGAGGATATCTAATTATCTCCCTGTCTGGGTGCTCACGAATGCTGCATAAACATGTGCTCATGTTGTAAAATTCCATTTAGCAGACTATAGGGATGAATAACGCACTGTAGTCTGAATAAATCATATCCTGTCTGAAGGAGAAAGTTGCCATTTCCTTTCAATTAAACGGATAGTTCATCCAAATCGCATTTGTATCAAAGCTATTGTATTCTTTTTGTCATTTTTGCAACTCAACAGCACCCATTCACATTCACTTTCATTGTACGGAAAATAGCTGTATGAGTTTTGCAGAGGCTTTTGTAAGATGATACTGTCATTGTCAGTTTATATTGCTGTTTTGATATATATTATTGATAGAATATCTTGACACAATTTTGTGGACTATTTCAAATATGATCATTGTTAACACACTGAAAAAAAAGTGGATACTGGTAAAAAGTAAAAAAAAAATTTTTATTCATTGCCGTAGGGTTTACAGGAAAATAGTACAATAGTCTTTCTTCTTCAAAATTTTACTTTTAAGTCATTGTGATACTTGTCATTTCTTTGTAATTATTTGTGAAATTAACAGTGGTGAATGTTTCAAACCATTTTTTTGTGTGTACTGTATACCAGCTTTCTAGCTTGTGATATTGCTTAATGTATGCTCAGATTTAATGTTTTTCAAGTTATTGCCTAACAACTTCTGTTGTAAGCAGCTGAAAGATGATGTAACTTTGGCAAACACATCTCAGCTTCATTGCCCAGTTTGATCCATAACCAGAACCGAGTTGACAAGAGTGGAGAAGACGTCTACTCCCGATGACACTTGAAAACAATCACTCCTACTCTACCTATTCCCAGAGAGCAAGACAAGACAGGCACAGAGAGACAGATTGAGTTATAGATAAAGGAAAGACTGAGACAATCATTCCCGACTCGTGTGAGAGAGCGAAAGAGACTCCTTTTCCCACACAGCGACAGTAACTCTGCCCAGAGGAGTAATGCCATTCCCATCCATCTCACCATTTCACAGGCTGGAAATCCCCCGGCTGCACAAAGAGCCCAAATTTAATACTGAGCCTCTGCAGGCGCAGGAGGGTCCCCTGACCAATATTGATACGAGACGTACCTTTGTGTGAGAAACCTTAAGGGAGCAAAACAATTGTTGTGGTTGCCGGGTCCATATTATGCCCAAGTGTGGCGGATATGCATTACGTTTTGTTGATTAAAGGGAATTGTACTCTCACGTTCGCAATCGATTCCTTTTCTTTGCAGACATTTAGCCTTGTACCTGTCAGACTATTTTGGGAACTCGGGTCATGCTTGCCGAGTTGTTCAGCAAATGAAGCGCTGTGTAATTCGAATGCGTGTTGTCCGCTCAAGGCTCGGATGCCACTGTGTCAAATATGCACAGTCACCTGGTGATAGAAGGCCCAAAGGTGATAGAAACGTGAAGTGGGTGGTTCACTTTCTGTCATTGTGCCTTCGTAAAATCACCTAGGTAGTAATTGTAATTCAAATCGTTTATCTATCATCGCTACAATCAGCTTACGAGTGATGCCTGGGGACAGGAAATGAACAGAGCTCAAATTACATTATAAGACATAGGTTTTTAAATACTGTGTAGGGATGCGACACACACACACACACATATATGTGAATAATATAATACAACGGTAAATTATTAGATTAGATTAGACTTGTTAATTTATATTATTATACAGTTGTATATTTTATAGTCAGTTGTCCGTTGTGACCCATTCTTGGTGTGTGAGTGTGTACAGAATATGTTGTTAAAGTTCTTCTGGGACCAGGATTCTCCGTTGCTAAATTATTCCAAAGTCAACCTGGACCTTCCAAAACGGCCCCATTCCATGTCTGCACGTTCCTCTCCTCCTCTCTCCGCTATATATGAAGCTCTGTGTGTATCGGTGGTTTTTGAACGCACATCAGACAACGGCGCACATACAGCACCATATGTACTTGGCTCTCTCCTTCAAACCACATCATATTTACAGTCTAATGAGAACTGCAGTCAGGCAGCCCTGCTGTCAGACCCCAGCCAAAAGTATTCACTGGTGACTGCTCCAAACAAGAAAAGAATCCCTTTCACTCTACTATTGTACACTTTTTTTTTTTTTTGATTGCATGGAGAATGAGCAAAGGCATTTACTCAGAATTATTGGAACCAGGCGTGCCTTCATGTGGTTTAGAGGTTCTCATCATTGGTTCTAAAAACAGTGTGGCAAGATTGTGTTTTAACCCCTTACCTGTCACTCAAATATTAAATTATACAAATGTGTGACCTATATAAAAAATATTTGTATATTTTAAATAGAAATATCATATATTTATTATATATTTAATTGATTAAATTTCATTGAATTGAGAGAGAGATTGCATTTTTTTTTTTACATATATTTTGTGGTCATGATTCATCAACAGCCACTGTAAAGTTCCAATTGAGCACTTTGTGCAAACGAAACGGTCCATAGCAAGTACAGAGATGAAAACTGTATTGTTTTGTGTTTGCGATAAAACCTTTTTGGCACAAGAACTCACATATGCATGAGCCACGGACAATTAGCCTACTGGGTAGTCGAGGAAACGATGTTGCTTTAACGATAACGATTCCAGACATTCCTGCAATTATCAGAGAGGCATATAAAGAGGTCTTGCTGATTGCCCAAAGAGATAGCACAGCTCAAGCCAACAGGTTGGATGCATTTGAATGAATTTCAATTTAAATGAGTTCATACATAGATGGACCTCTGAGATACAATTTGGTCCGGTTTAAGTGTTGGTAGATGAATCCAAAGACTCAAGGAATATGTTGTCAGAATCATCTGTACTTGAAAATTTGCATGATTTGCATGACTCATACTTGCGGTTGTGGATATTGAATATACAGAATCACAATTTAAGAGCATCAACAAAACTTAATCATCAATGTCACTTCAGTGCATAATGTGGTGCTACTATTCCAAAATGAACAGCTGTGCCGTTTTAAGATATTTATTTTTCAACTTGGACACCAAATTGCATAACTGCTGTCATGTAATATTGTTGGAGAGCAGCAATGCTGCTTTTGCTTTTTTTTAACAATTGATGCTTTTTTTTGTTTGTTTAACAGTTCACTGCTCAACATTGAGTAAATGCAAATTATTATTTTGTGTCCTTTTGAATATGGTTTTAACTTCCTTTTCTGTGTTTATTTGCCTGGGGGCTGAAATTTTAGGGGAATTCTGAATTGAAAGCCTATTTAAATAGTGACTGCCTGCCTAACTCAGTGTGTCAGTTTACCACTCATGTGTGTCTGTACTGTTGTTATGTTTTCATGTCACCTGCCCCCTTGCCTAACCACATCTTAAACTGGCCACACAGCTGCTGTGAGTCTAGAACTGACTGAGCTTTAGCCAGTTCGTCCATCTATCGACTTTCTGTGGTGCTTTTACCGTCAGTCACCACTGGCTGAATGGGAACTGCAACAGACGGGTATCTGTGGGGTTTCTATACCATGAACCTTTTTTTTTTCTTTTTTACAGGTGGGGTGGTTCTGCCTAGATCCGTGGATTATACGGTCTACTCTAACATAGGGTTGATACTGTTATGGTCTATGTAGCGGTTGTAGAATTTAGATCTACATGCTTCTTCTCATGGAGGGCCGATGTCCTTCAGAGTTTAGCTCCAACCTGCCCCAACAAACTTGCCTGGAAGTTTCTGGTAATCCTGAAGACCTTGACTAGCTGGTTCAGGCATGTTTGATTAGGATTAGAACTAAATTCTGCAAGAAAAGTGGACCTCCAGGAGCAGGATTCATCAGACGTTTCACCAGCTGAACAATCGTATGTTGTTAAATATCGCACTAACCTAACTGGAGTCTTAGATCTTTGGCTAAGTATCTCTGTTGTCATCAAATCTAGGAAAAGACATGAGAAATGAGTCCTTAAACCAAGAAATGCGCTCTTGCGAAGTATTGTAACTCAAATTTCAGAGGAAATGTTGTCAGAAGCTTAATACTTGTGATGCTGAAGTCATGCAACCATGATGTTGTTCATTTATAGCCTAACTTTAGCTTTTTATTCTGCCGACTTGTATTGAGGGTTCAAAAATATTAAAAGTTGTTTATTTGTGAAGATTAACTTAAAGAACAAAACATGTAAGAATCATAAACTTTTGTTTGTCACAGAGCTTTTTTTTCTAAAATTACCAATAAGCCGTTTTATATATACAGTGTGTGTATATATATATATATATATATATATATATATATATATATATATATATATATATATATATATATATATATATATATATATACAAATTTTTTTTTTTTTTTAAAGAACCAGGGTGATGGTAGCTTATAAAAATATGCCATCATCTTAACACTCAGTGTTGGTTCTTGGTCCACAAACTCTGTTGGTGGTCTTGGGGTGATACAAATGAATTGGAAATGACATCATCATCAGTGCGTCACTGTGCATCATCAATGACAGTAAAGAACTTTTATTTTTAAAAATGTAGATCCTGACAGCTGGTGATGTCACAATTAACCTAAATGAGATCTAGATTAATGATCTTCATTGAAATGCCGTCTACATCTGGATAGCTCTAGATTTAGACAGTTTTAGATCCAGATAGCTGGCCATTCCCATTTGTGATACAATTTAGATTCATGGTTAGCTGGTGCGTTCATGAATTTTACAGTCTGGATCTAGACAGCTGTGATTTCACATTGCAATAAAATGTTTGTAATTGTTTCATGAGTGATCAATCTAGATCCATAGAGCTTGTGATCTCGACTGTATCTAGACAGCTAGATGTCTTATGGGCAATGCAATCTAGAACTATAGCTGCTGATCCTATGACGTACAATGTGCTGCAGTCCTATGGAAGGGAAGACTTTTTTTTTGGTGAAGTCTACAATTGTCTATAGAAGAAGAATGTCAGGGGAAGTGGGGCAGAGAGACTGACACTTTCTGAAGGTCCTTCAGACAATATGTTCTCTGAGGCAGCTGTTATGCAACTAAATGTGCCGTTTCATAAAATATCTAATATCTAATCACCATGTGGTATTGGAGTGTACATTAAGAAAATAACGCTCAATGAGCTGTATTATTTTCGTCAACGAGAGCTCAGTGGACACAAAATTTAGTATTCAGCAGTGATATTTGCTTCATAATTGGCTGGCATTTTGCGAGCTGCACATCAAAATAGATTAGAACTACTAAGCATTGTGATGTCACACCACACTGACAATGAACAAAGAACATTCATGAAGTTCTTCACAATGAGAAGGTTTCACTGGATACCCTGTGGCTTCATTGAGTGAGCAGGTGGATTCCAGGTCTACAATATATGGATGCCCTCAGTGAACATCCCCGCCATTATTTCTTGAGCTCACAAAGGTTATTTATGGCCACAGACACATTCATTAGCCCCTTTGTCACTAGAAAACAACTTTGTCTTCTCAGTCACTTGCTTTTCCTTTTCACTTTCTAAAGGTGGTGAGTTAAAAGTCTCAACCAGTCGCAATGCAAGTCGCTCTCATACCGCAAGTCCTTGCAGAGATATGAGGGGATTTCATGCTGTTATGAGAAACTTTAGTTCTTGTTTTTATATGACTGTAAGTTCCCAACATAAGCGAGGGCCTCTTCTAAGACTGTGCATCTTCTAAGGATCACAAAAAGACAACAGTCCCATCAAAAAATGGCTTTTTAGCAATAGTTTTGCCAGGTGTTCCGTCATGGGTTCCTGTAATCCCATTTGGCAGAACTATTTTATAGTAAAATAGATGTGCAAACATACTCAGCACAACACCCACATTATAACGTTATCTTAATTAGGAGAGGCTATAAATAAGCTTAAAGCTCAAAGATCTACACAAGCTCAGGTGCCAACATGCACGCCCACGCATTCTACAGTTCAACGAGTGCATCAGTACAGATACAAGGACTTCCTTTATGCAATGAGCTTTCAGTTTTTGAGTTTGCATAACTTTTGAGATATTCTGTTGACCAAAATATAATGAGGCGCTCGATTATATGGATGACCTGATGCTCTGAGGCCAGTTTAAAAGAGAATTTGGGCTAGTTGAAGGAATGATCACTTGGCCTGGTGGGCCAGTGACACATTGGCTCTACATTTTATGTTTGTTGGTTATGTAAATGTGTTTTTTTTTCTGTGATGTACTGAATAGGGGTCTTGGGGTTTATGTACATTGCCCTCTAGTGGATGGAGGACTTTGTGATGGTTTTCTTGAGCGTTTATGTGAGTGGGCCGTCTTTCCAACGACAATTTACAACTAACAATCACATTCTTCCTGCAACCGCACTCAAGTTGTTGAGAAATGAGTCCCATTCAACGTGATTAACATCATTTTAGTCCCAGACAGCAGTGATTTGTTGGATTTCTTGAACAAGGATCATATTTTGCCATCGGGAAAAAAAGATAAAGCTAATGCTGACTGTGAGAGAATGATCTATGTTTCCAGGTTTGGACAAGCATGAGGAACAAAAATGGATAGGGCAGTTCCTAAGGGAAATGCAAACAGTCACTTGACATTTCGAAACAAATGCTAACTGTTGCTGCTGAAGCACCGTTCCAGGACACGCAGAGCCGAGTTTGGTACTGTCGGAGGAGAGAAGGAACGAGAGAACAAGAGAGATAGAGATGAACAGAGAAAGAGTGAGAGAAAACATGAGGGAGCGCCATGCGGTTGGGTGGTATTCTTGGGAAAGTTTGCAGCTCTTGCAGTATCTGGAGCTCAGCTGGGGACAAATACCACATGGAAACGAGAGGAAGCCTGCAGAAGTAGAGAGGGCCTTCTGGAGGAATCTTTCACTTCAATTGGAAAATGTTTGCAGCTGTTCGCCATCGTTTAATGTTGCGTATATATTTGATATCCCCTATGATTCTGAACAAACAGACTCTTCTGTCGTCACCTGGGCTTTTTAGGACATCATGGTTCGGGTCATTATTGCGTAGAAGGCATATTGTTTTGAAGGTGCTTACCAGCTGGAGTGAACTTTTCCAAGTTTTCCAAGCTCCAGCAGCAAACTCCAAACAAACAATATTTTGGCTTGATTTTGCTTGAAATGACATCACCCCAGATCGTTCTTCAATTTCGCTTGAAGTATAATGGGGTTGTCAAGTCAGTCATGTTGCAAGTATCTTGGTAATCGTAATTACAAATAGGAAACTCTGGATTTTCGTAGAGCCCAAAAATTCGGATTTTTTGATTGAATAGGAATAACAGGGATTGCAAATATCACCTGAGGTAGAAAGATTTTCCCACAAAGATTTTGCCAGTTGGTCACACAGATTCACCATTTAAAGCAACCGAGAGCTGCTTGGTTTGAAAATGGCTTCTGTGTGAGCTGTGCTTCATGTATTGCTACACTATTGACAATAGACAATAAACCATTTTCACCTGCGAAATTCCACTGAAATGTTGCTAAGGTGCCTGCACCTTGAGACATCTACTTGTAGGGTGTGTTGGCCTTCTTTTTGCCCCAACAGCACCTGATCTGACCTCTGGCAAGCTCCAGGTATGGATTCCTTAAGAAGACGCTACCTACTTTCACTGAGATGCCAACCTTAGTTCTTGGCTGGGGTGAACTTGGCACGGCCATAATGTCATTGTACTCCAGCCACTTATTGTGAAGTTCACCTCGAGTCCATCTATTTTCATCATTCACTGGCTTCTCTGTTCTCTGTGGTTTATAATAGCCACGCAGTTTGGATGACAGCAAGGTGTGGAAACAGTTATTGGAAACAGTTTTCCAACAGGCACCTTCGCCTGCTCAGAGAGGCCTCGCGCGGAAAAGACCGGGCTTTTTGGATCAACTGGAGGTTTGTTTGTTGTTGTTCACTGTTCAGTTTCATGGTCTTTGTTGTTGATGAGCTAATGCTATTTCATCCTCACACATGCTGGTGGTTAAAGCTCACTGACACTTGTGTGTAAAAATGAACAATGCAGCAGGTGAGAACCTTGCTGTTATTGTATTAGCCAATTCGGGGGAAAACCCCTTGCACCATGCGGGCCTGAAATGATTACAATTTTCCCTTTGAATAAGTGTGTGTGCACCAATTGTACCCTGTTTTTTCATGTCTAAGTGTCTTGGTTCCTTGGTGCGAGGTATGTTGTTCTTGCACCAGTTGCTTTTCTCCTGATGACGCCACTCTGTTGGAATTTGCCTCCTTGTAGTTGGTGTGTGTGTACATGCACCAGCGCGGACACACGCCCCCGTACATAAAGGGGAGTCGGGTCCCCCCACAGCCCAGGGACTCAGGAGACCCTTCTGTTCTGCCGCTGCTAACCAGGACCATTTGCTGCAGTGTTTTTTTTCTTGCCCCGCGTCTCCTCCTTTCTCGTTTTCTTTCTTTCTTCCTGACCGATTTCACCCGCTCCCCTTCCTGTCTGGGTTATGGCAATTGTACATAATTTTGTTTCGGGATACGGCGGAGCGTTGCATGTGTGTGATGTGGGGGGCGCACGGATCGGTCCTCCAGAGGCCGTGAGGAGGTTCGCCTCAGTCTGATTGATGGGGGAGGAGTTGCCTCTGTTCGCTCATCCATCACTTACTTTATTTGGGTTTTAGAGAAGAGGAAAAGGAAAAACGAGGGCAGGAGGGGGTCCTAGCTCCTCCAAAAATATCAGGCCGGTGAGCCCGCCGTGCTTTCTCTACCCCCCTGAGCCCGAGCAGGAATAGACGTCTTACCCTTGTGACCCAGCACTATTCAGCAGTCTCAGCAATGGCAACAAAAGACAGATAAATGTGGCCCAGATAGATTTAAAGCAGATTAGGGAGCAGGTTCCTGTGTTCTGGAACTTTCTGTTCTTCCCTTAGCGGTGAGAAGTGGAAGAGGAATTCTGGGATAGTTAGTGGGCGAGTTGTCTTTGTACAGGACTCAAGGTGTCTGGTTTGATGTGCTTTTTAGACCCTGACTACTAGTTCTACTAGACTACTAGTTCTGTCAGCACTGATAAATATGTAGAATCTCATATATTTTCAGGTTCCCAAATGTTTTAATAAATTTTAAATAAACAAATAAACTTAATAATGATAATAATAATAATAATTATTATTATTTTAAAATAATAATAATACTTATTTAAATTAATTAAACGCCTTTTCCACAGCAGGATAGCTCCACAAACAAATACATATTTAAAAATGTATATATTACATAAAGTAATTCTGTTTTATTTACTTAAAACTGATTTTTTTTTAATCATATTTGCATATTTGTTGTGTGACTGTGATAGTATAAACAACACCTGCATGCTTGTGTTTAAATACAGGAAATATGGATTGCTTTTTTTAAGGCAACACATCTGCTTCTAAAGATCTGTGAATAACTGCTTTTAAAGATGAACAACAATGAATAACAACATTTCAACTGTTTCCTGTTTATTCATGTAGTTTTGCTATTAAATAAATATCCAAACTTTGTTTTTCCTCATAGTGTAGGGTCACTGCTTCTTGATAAAATGACCTTTCTTTTCAGCTTCCATAAGTAAGTATGTGCTTGCAGTGAATTTTTTTTTTTTTTGTTGCCAAATACCCAAATTTAGGTATTGGTTTAGATAATGCAACCTTTCCAACAGTAATCAAATCTCAGTTTACCTACATAATAAAGATTACAGCAGTGGTAGCAAATAGCAATAGATTTGAAAAAGAAGTGTTATCCTTAGTATACATTGAAACGATTTTCAACTTCCATGCTCATATGTCCACACTCAGGTAGAAGCTCCAGTGTGACCTGGAAGGTCAAGTTCCCCAAAGTTTTTTTTCACTCTACATCACAGAAGTAGAATGTATTGCTAATGTTTAATGTATTTAAGAATAATTGTAAATTGTATGAATTGCTTACATGATCAGCAAAAACACTCTTCTGTGAAAATCATGCTAATTGTATACAGGTATCAGGTGTTTGCCATTACATTTGTGTCTGTTTTATTTTGACTTAAAAGCAGCTTAAAAGATTTCACTTGCATATGTTCAACTTGTTTTTAATTTTTTTTTATCTTTTAGTGTCTTGAGACCACTTAACAACATCTCAAGCGAGTCTGTATTATTCATGGTTGACTTCGTTGAAACAGAGGAAATAGATTCGAGTTGAAATGCATCATTTACCCTCTGTCAAATGCTAGGAATGCACCCTTTGAACTGTCCAGGGCATCGCCTTGACTCTCACTGTCCTTTTCTCATTTTCATTCATTTTCCTCTCCAGTCTCTCTTTGTTAGAGAGGCTGGTGTTGTCAAGCAGCCAAGGCGCTCTGATATCCATTTTGCATGCTTGTTAGAAGAAAACACAGTTATGAATATTCAGGGCATTCTGCAACTTCAAGGAGAGGGGAAAAAGATGGAAGGTAGAAAAGAAAGCAAGGGGAGCAGGGCAGAAATTTAGCTTTGTGCTTGTATAAAGTGCATCAGTCATGGAGTGGAGTAGCTCAGAGGCAAACAGCTTACTGTAAAAATCTGCGGCGCGGGGAGAATGGCAGCTTCAGATTAGGTATGGTCTCTATTTGAGCGTCCCATACTGGACTGGAGGATGTCTGGTGCCGCTGAACCCCAAGACTTCAGACAGACCAGTCTCTAGGGAGAGACAGTATTACAAGAAGCTCACTTGGTATGACAACATTGATCATCGCCACATCAATCACATCAAAACAGAACTGAACTTGTAGGAAAAGTGCATTAGCAGATAGTTCCATGAAGACTGAGAACAGAAAAGTTATTCAATTGGTTCATACCCATTCAAACAGAGATTTTGGACCTTTTTTTGTGGAATGATAAAATATATATTTGCATCTTCAATAACTAAATTGCATGATTAGTTGTAGGAAAAAGTGTTTGTCTAAAGGCAGAAATCACCCATTCACATGTTTACATCCATACACTTTGCCCATATTATTTCTCTAATAGATACATCTTCATAAGCTTCTTCATCTCATTCAATGCATTCATCGTCATTTTCTTAAAATATTGATGTAGATTTTTTTTTTCTTAGAGAAAAAGACCCATCAAATGAAGAAAAAAACTAAAACGATTATTGTTATTTTATTCTTCATTTTATTATTGTATAATTTTAGTTTATTGTAATAGGAGTTAATCTGATTGATATTAATCAAGGGCATCATGATCTTTTATTTTTGATTTTTTTTTGTAGTAATGGGGTATGTGATTCACAATAATCAATGCAAAGGTATCATGCAGCTTATTGTTATTGTTTAATTTTGATATTTATTTTATTTAAATGTGTTGTAGTGGGGTTAATTTGATTTATATTAATCAGCACAACGACAGTGTTTCGAGTGGTGGTCCAGACTAGTTTTAAAAATGTTATTTTTATATATAAGTGTAGTCATTTTATTGTCTCATTAGTCTGAAACAGCATTCAAATCCCAACCCATCAAATAGATTTATGTGAAAATAAAATCAATAAATAACAAATTGCAAATATGACAGCTAGTGATCACCATGCATTTTATGTATATGGAAAATGGCAGTCCAAAAACCTTTAATATATTGATGTGACTTTTCTGCAAATGCCTCAACCTTGGGGAGCATTTTCCATTATATTATTTGGAAAGAGCACTTATTGGAAAAGCTCACTGGCCTATCCTGAGCCTATAGAGCAAGCTCTTTGGATGGCTTCTGAAGGAGCACTTATTGTCTCCTCATCCTACGCAGTGCACTGGACCCTGATCCTTCATTATTGTCATGCTCTTTTCCAGCCACCCCCCCGAAACCACCAAAACCATATCCTCCCGAAATCTATCTGGGAAGTGAGGAACACTGTGGATGTTTGTTGCCCCTCGTGTGTTGGTGTGTAGATGCTGTCATCAAGTTTTCACAACCAGGAATCAGTTTTAAGACAGTGCCAGCTACCATCACATGCCTTGTAGCCTCAGTGCAAATATTTATCTGAACTGCCTACTTCAAATGAAACCTCACACTTGTTCGCTTGAAGTTATGAACAACTCTTGACAACATCATATCATGTATCAAAAGCTCCAGTCCAACTCGACAAGAGAATGCTAAACATGATCTTTATTCAAAATAACTGGGAGAGGTTAAGAGGCCATGTGCGCTACAGACTGCAGTCAACTCTATCATTTTCTGAAGCTTGTTATATTCATGGGCCACTTATGACACCCCGCAGGGCTCTGTTGCGCACCGCCACATCAACAATTTCCAATGAGTCACAACCGTGCAGAACAATGAACTCCTACGAAAAAACACCAGCAGAGGGGACATAGCAGTGGGGATACGAGCAGACAGGAAAAGAGACCACATCATTGGCTGATGCTGCTCCAGAAGCATAATGTTTATCCAGTCCTTTAGTTCCCTTTTCAGATGCCTTGATCATGTTCAGGCTGTTCATGTAAAGTTTTAGATTAACCTTAGATTGACCTTTTTAAAAAAAATTGTAAAAAAAAGAAAAAAACTTGGTATGGTATTGTTTTTATGGTAACTTTTTAATATCACAATGTTTTGTTTTATATTTTATTTTTAATTTTGTTTTTTCATATCATATTTCTTTGCAAATATATATTATTATTTACATCCCAATATAATTGTTTTTTATTATAATTAGCATTTTTTTCACCTATTTTTATTAAATTAGTTTTATTTTATTTATTTATTTTATTTTTTGATATGGCAGCATTTTTTTGTTTGCCATGGTAATACAGTTGTATTCGTTACTATATTGGAATACCATTACGCTTTGCATATATACCATTTTATTTTATTTTATGTTATTTAACTTTTTATTAATGTTTCTTATGACTTTTTGGGCAAATTTCTCTTTTACTTACATCATGACATTACTACTTTTATTCAATTTAATTTCATATAAATAGAACAACTTTTTATTTCCAGGAAAACACACAGATAAATAAGCCAAGTGAATCTGTTATGAAACATTCTTCACATTAGATAAAGGATTTAAAACGAAATAATTATATATACATATATATATATATATTCGTAAGACACTGAGAAGTTTTCTTCTAGACCACCATGTGTGAAATACTTTAACCAAGTAATAATAGATTAATTCTTCTCATCCAGTTGGCTTGCATGCACTCCATTTCTCCTTCCTCCTCTGTCATGTTATCTAGACAAACAGCAGCTCTCAGCATGCTAGCAGAAGAGCTCAAGGTAAATGCTATTTGTCAGCGTTCCTGCATCAGTGCCAGCATTAGGGTGGGCTCTTTCTGGTGAGTCCTGCTCAAAGGAGCCGGTGTTGTAAGTTAACGTTCTTGAACAATGCGGTGGGGCGGGAAAACAAAGCAAGGTCTGAACGGGAGAGCACACCTCAGAGACTATTAACAGCACAGTTGGGGTCTGCTAATTGCTAGAAATAACTACAGAGCTTGGGAATATGCTCCAGTCTGCCAGAGGACGCTTTGCAGAGTAATTTTAGAGTTCATAGTGTCTTGTAGTTCTGTGTTGAGATTTTCAGTATTGGTGGCATTTGCATGTGATTGAATGTGATTTTTATGTTGGCTTCATCTGGAATCATAAGATGATTAGGTTATCATTTCTGTCTGCCCCTTGTGCCCCCGTGTCCACACCGGTTGATCTTAATGGCTCTCTGGGGGCTTGGTGCTTTTCAGCCAGGGAGGAAATGAGTTTTTCCATGTTCCTGCGTGCTGGAACATTTATCACCACCATCATCAGGAACTGCAGTGCAAGAAAAATTGGCTTGGCTTAGGATCTGTCACCAGAAATTTGATGTATGTGACACAAAAGTATTTAGTCTGTCTTCTGATCGCCAGTGAGATCATGACCTTGTGTTTAACTGTGTGAACTAGCAAAGAGTTTAACCTACCATGTCACTTGGATCAAACATGCTGACAAATCGAAGTGTTAAGTACATTGTAATTAGAAATACAGACTTGTGTCAAATGTGAAAAAAGAAATCAACATAGGCTCTTTGGAAACCTACATTTCCAAAAACACACCAATACAATTCACTGCACTTTTTAAAGCTGAAATGGGTGCTAATAGTATTCATTTCAGCCAAAAAAAGAGCGGTGAATTGTATGTTTTGGTATGTTTTTTTAAAACACCAATATATTTTATTCCCCTTTAAACAAGTTACAATTACAGTGATAGATTATTGATGACTAAAGACACATTTCTTTTCACCTTTTCTTGCACAATACTATGTTATAATTTCTGAATATTGTATCGTAGTGCATGATTTGTAAACTAATACATTTTGATCTTTGCATGACATGGTGTAGTAAACTTGCTTGGTAGCTTACATGGTAACTTGCGTAACAAAGTGCTCAGATACAAGTCCCGTGAAACATGAGTTACGATAAAAGAGCTCAACTATATATTTTTTTAATCTCACATTTTGTTTTGTTGACACTTGGTTGGGGTTATTTTCCAAACTGCCGCGATATGCACAACAACCAACATACTAAACACATTGCCTAATTCCCATTCATCTGTTTTGGATAATACTGAACACCCTTGTATTGCCACTTAAGCCCCTTTCACACTGCCATTCCGGCAAATACAGGGGTAAAGTGTTCCTGCAATTGTTCCCTGGTCGCTAGATTTTGCACTTTCACACTGCCAGTGATGACCCGGTATATGTGCGTGCTTTCACACACAACCCTTGAAAACCCCGTAACGACATGTGACATCAGCACGTGACTTGTAATGTATGAGTCGACAACGCTAGGCACGTTATACTTTCACTGAAACGATCTCGGCGTTAGCGCGGAAAATGAGGAACTAACTGATCTCTGCTTCATTACAGTTTGCACACATGTTTTCGTCGCGAACGTTGATCTTCCTTCAAAACAGCCGGTAAAAGAGTCGCGCGATAACGCGCGTCATCACTTCGATATGGAATTAGATCTGGCTTTTGTTCACACAGCGCTCGTCTCGGGTCTAACTCCACAATGTTACTAGGTCCCCGACCCGGGTTGAATTCGGTAATCAGTCCCGGGACGTGGTTGCTTTCACACAGAAGGCGACCCGGCAATGTTCCGGAAATACTGCGGGTCCGACGTGCAGTGTGAAAGGGGCTATACTGGACATTTTATAGAAATATTGCCACAGGCATGTTTTTACAATGTGTCTGGGTTGAAAAAAATCATATTTGGGGCGCTCAGTGGGACGAATGGAAAATCATCAACATTGTGCCATTTCCACAGATATTTAGCACTGTTTGTTATTGAGTGTGAGCCACATCAGCATTTCTGTCCCACACTTGGTCTAAACAGGATAAATGTAATGCAGGTGTTTGACTTTGTGCATTAGATGTCACTAAACGTCACAGATGAGTCAGGAAGGCATTGTGGAAACTTGTTCATCAATAGAGTAGAAGTGTGTGGCACGTAGAATAAAAAGAGCGCACGAGGCCGAATAGGATAGTCCAATCGTGTTTATTCTAAAGGGACAAATATATCTTATTTCACAAACAATGCTAAAGTGTGGTCACGCCTGGGTGACACACAGATCAATTGTTTCATTCAAGGCGAGAATTACCTGGTTTCCAAAAGGAAAGGCATCATCTGTGTAGCTCTCGGGAAAGTGATATATTATGCCAAGTGCCATGATCACCGCCCCGGTCGTTCCGGAATCAACAGTGCAGGATGCACGGGGGGATTCCAGCAGCATCAGCCCGGGCCATTCTTATCAGTTATATTTCAGACACAAAAGGAAAGGGCGGTATGTTAATAGCAATTGTCACATGCCCAAGAAAGAAACTTGCCCATCAGAATTAGCAACTCTTCAGGAAAGGGAAACAAATACTTTGCTTCTGGTTTGGATTCATCTTGACTCTGAGGACAGCTGTTAAAAATGAATTGGCGTCTGCTGATTATAGTGTGGTTGATTGGCAATTTGCCCATGCTTTTTGTATTTTTGCACTGAATTCACTAAAAGAAATAAAGAAATCTTAATAATGGTATTCATTTTGATCTTGTAGGCCACTTCTGAGTGTTCAGTTCTAGAGGATTCAGCAGATGTCCATAATCTGGTGTTCTTTATAGGAACTGTTACTTCCCCTCTGTGATCCAGCAGTTTTTATTTGGTAATGTTTGGTGGTTCATTTGGACTAACAGTAAGATCATCATTGACTCACCCTCTTTCCAAACCTGTATAACTTTTTTTTCTTCTGTGGGACACGAACGAAGATATTTCGAATTATATTTTTTTTTTACAAACAATGAAAGTCAATGGGGTCCAAATCAACTCTGGACCCCATTGACTTTAATTGGATGGACAATTGGACGGTATGGGCAATGTGGACATTATGGGTAATATTGGACACTGTCTTTTGTGCTCCACAGAATAATTAAGCTCAGATATATTTGAAACAACATATGGGAGAGAAAATTTTTGATTTATTTGGTAAACTGTCCCTTAACATTATTGTAAACAATTATTTATACTTAACATATATAAAAATGCACTGTTCTATGTGGCGTCTCTGTACTGAAAGAGATTTTCAGTACTCTACTGTTATGCAGGTTAGTGACGTCTCAGTAGTCCAAAGTGAAACACCTGTGGATAAACTAGGCAGGGCTAATGTGTGGAATCCCCTAGTGTTTTTGGTTTCAACTACACCAAAACAAGTATAGCCGCTTCCAGAACAAGCGCACAATTTAATGGCTCGGAACACATGCTTATCCTGACCATCAGCTCAACAAAAGCCATAATTATCTGCAAAATAAACTCAGTCCCATGATTGTTAGACAAATAATGCATTAAATGCTTCTTAGATAAACTTAACTCTGTTGTAGAAAAGCCAGAATCCTCTGATTCACTTGTACCATTTTAACACTGACCTGGATGAGTCATGAAGTGTCTCTTATGTTCACCAAGGCTGAATTTATTAATTTATTCCTGTGATGGGAACGCTGAATTTGTCAGCAGGCATTACTCCAGTCTCCAGTGTCGAATGACGAATGAAATAAATTATGCTGATTTACTTAAGATCATGATATAATTTTTCACGATTCTTTGATGAATCAAGTTCACAAGAATGACATTTATATGAAATACAAATCTTTCGTGGCATTATAAATGTTATTACTGTCACTTCTGATAAATGTAATGCATCCTCTCTGTATTTTATTTTTTTCCCCTGAAAGTATGATATAGCACTCTGAAGAAGCTACATCTTGGCTATCATGTGAATTTTCAGATCCCAGCATTCAATTCTTTTATGCTGTCTAGTTGCTGAACATAAGAATATGTCTAATGTAAAAGCTTCCATCAAGCAGCCCTCAACTTGTCGATTTTGAGAACATACCCTGTTGCACAAGCCTTAGACCTGTAGGAATTTTGTTCCATTCTGTCTTAATTTGGAAAAATAACAGGTATAGCAGATTAAGCACTGCAATGTGATCTTTGGTCCTCTTAAAGACAAATTAAATCCCTTTCTTTATGACTCGGCATTGTCTGACCCATGCGATTAACTTTATATAGACCCAGACATTATTTTTGGCATTTTCTTGGTAGCCTCCTCCTCCAATGCCGGCTGGAATTCCTCCAGGAAGGCCGAAAGAAGCCTGGCACTTGCTTGCAGCTTGCAGCCAGGCTTGGGCAGCTGGGATCTGGAAGAAGTTCCCTGCAGTTCTGGAGCACTCTTGCATCGCTCACACCCCCTACATCAAGTCCGTACCACACACCCCGCCTGCTCCCGCTCCACCTTCTTCTGCGCAACACAATACAGAGGAGCTCTGTGCTTCTGTACACCCACACCATACTCGCATAACACACACACATACACACAGACAGCGAGCGAGCTGTAAATGCAATTCAAGGATTCAATAAGGCGCCCCTCAGTTGCCGACTCGGCTCTGTGTGCCACTTGACAGGCGCTCTCGCATAATCTGGCTATTATTCATTGTTAGTAGCGAGACTCTTCAACACACTTCAAGGTCTATTCTGTACTGGGTATCAGCACTGTGGAAATGGTCCCCCTTTTGCCCTTTCAAATTCGCCTACCATGCAAGAAACGGCGCTGAACTGGAGCTGTTTCTCCAGCTGGAATCCATAGTGGTTTCTTTCCCCCAGGAGCGTCACGGCACCTGCAAGGAGCCGCCGAGGGTTTTGGCTGCACCGGTAAGGCACCGCAAGCCCCGCCTACCTGCTGAAAGGCAGCCTGCTGACACCCTCCCGATCGGTTGTCTGGGGTTCTCAGCAGCCAAAAAAGCAGTAAAAAAGGAATTCCTTCCTAATGGTCCATGAAAGCTGTGATTCACCACTTATTATTGTTCGAGCCCTGGCGAATCTTTCCATATTACCTCAGCATTGAAACCTTCAGAAAACCTGTCCGTCACACTCTAGGGTTTATTTTCACATCGCGCCACCTCATCCCGCTGTTCTGACTTGCTCGGGCAGATCTGTGGAATACAGTCGAGTAATCAATGGCCCAGAAAGCCCTTCCAGCTGGACACTTGTCATTGGTGATGGAGGAAAACCATGGCAACCAGCCGCTTCTAAAGGACCGCTGGCGTTCGGGAGGTCAGTGCCCTGCTACGAACCCCCTCGCGAGTAAACAGACTTGACGTGGAAGGGCTCTCAGACTTGGACCGTGTTCTTTTCAATAATTGCGCTCATTGTTCTCTAGCCACTGTCAGTTATGGTCGCAAGCTGTTTGGTAGGCCCCTGTCTGTCTGCCACCCCCCTACGCTAGCAGTGGTAGTGTTGCACCCTCATGGGTATCTGCTTGTGCCAGGGCTGAGATGCCAGCTTGGTGACCATGATGCCCTGAAACTGATGTATTCTATTGTTCTATCATTCTGTCATTCTATCGTTCTGTCATTCTCTGTCTTACTATTGTTGCTTTTACCTGCCATTTACAATTAAGGGTATTTTCCAATTACTGTTTTATATTTACTTGATGTACTGATTATTTTACAAACTGCTTTTAACATACAATGTATTAGGGAAGTATGGACACAAGAAAAAACTTTGACATTACTAGAATATGCTTTACAAGTTGAGCTATAGAAAATACAGGAAGTGCTGGTTTGAGAATGAGGTTTCTGCATCTCACATCAGAGCACACCCAAAGACACATGCCTCACAGATAAACAGCCGGAACATCATCAGTACTAAGACTTACAGGCCAGAAATTAGCGGAGCCCTCGGTTTTTGGCATTAGTGCATTTCATTGTACTGTATTTCATTACTTCTTTGTGTTTAACGAACAAGAGACTCCCGCAAGCGGGGCCTCTTAGACAGACTCACTGATATGGAATGCAACATAAGAGCCATTCAGAATGATCGAGGAGGGAGCGCCCAAAAATAGGAAGTCTTATGAGGGAGATCCTCACCCTTTCTGTTTTTTTTGCATTCTTTTCCATTTTTTATCTCGTCCAGAAGCATCTTCACATTATGGCTGCAGGAGCTGATGTCTGCCAAACAAGCGTGGGAACTGACCTGGCCCATCCAAAGCAGCCTCATCTGCAGCCTGTAATGATGGAACCTCAATGACATCATACACGTTTTGGAGCAGGGCTCTGGTAGCTGCGCCGTACGCCTCATCCAAATACCAGTGGCTAAACGGAACACACACGCCGAGCTGAGCAATGGAAGTCAGATGGTCTGCGTTTTCTTTCTTCCTTTCCCCCCTTTCTGACTCAAGTGTAAGCGGCTGTCGGGATTTAGAGCGAAAGAGACCGAGGGGCCTCCGCTAGGGTCGCCCTCGACTGTAAATGTCGGAAAGCGAATGCAGGCCTTCGTAGCAAAGTGGAATCTGATATAATTTACCCCAGGCTGCAGTGTTTGATCTTCACCTACTTCAGGGTGCTTGTCAGAGCCGTGGAGGGGGGACTGGTGCAGCTTAAGGGCCGAAAAGTCTGTGTTTAGAATCTGACGTCATATGCGTTGAAAAGTATTTTCATGTGTGGGTTGACATTTTGAAATTTGCGGATTGTATGCAAGCATTGCTGCTGTTTTCTTTTCATGCTTCCTGCATAAATGTAGACATATTTAGTTACCTCCATGGACTCTTGTAATGTAAAACACTACCTTCACTTCATTCCGCATTGGCCAATCTACAGTAGGCATCTTGAATGTTTGCATAGTTCATAGCCTTTGCTATGTAACGATACAACTAGATGTTCAATAGGACAGTATAGAGCCATTTTATTTTATATATACGAAGAAACTGATTTCTGAAGATTTTTTTACAATTATTTTTTTTTTAGCATTTAGCTTAGGTTAGAGTAGCTTAGCGGTTAGCGCTCATGCCAATAACATGACAACTTAAACAGCAGCAGAAGCCTATATAGCATATAGCCTAGCCTAATTTATTTCTTAATATTGTTTGCAAGAAACACCAGTCTATCAACTTGATATGGATCAAGTGCGGCTCTGTTTTTATTTACAATGTTCCCCGCGGTGGAGAACACACTTTCGGAGCGCACAGACGTGCCTGGCTACTAGCTCTTATTCGCTTGATTTGGTCATGGGCCTACGCTACAATACATCTAGGGTGCTCTCTACTGGATAAGATGGCAAAGAATAAAATAAAAAACAAACGGTCTAATCATAGACTGTAAAAAATGCGCTACAGATGGCATTTTAAATACCGGATATTTTATTTATAGTTCGATTACGGATATTTCACGCCATGTTCGAATGCATATTCGAATATCGAATAAAAAGTGACAGCCCTATAACATTATTATATATTTATAATATATTATAATATATAATATAATTCTGATCAATCTGTTTACAATTAAAATATTATAGTTAAAAAAATTTTTTTAGATATATAATAATAGCATTTATATTTATAATTTTATTAATCAAATATAAAAAAGAAAAAAAAAAGTTTTATTTTTACAATCGCTGAATCACCCCAGAATGTATGTATGAGTTCAACTGCGAAAACCTTTTTTGTTTGTTTTCTTTTTCGTATTTTTTTTTTTGTAGTTATGTTATTATTCTGAAAATATAAATTCATTATAAATAATTAATTATATTAGTTTGTTATAATTATATTTAACATTTAAATTAAATTAAATTGAATTGAATTGTAATTTAACCGGTTATTTTTTTTATGTATTTAATTGTTTGTTTTATTTATTTATGACCTAGTTGGATGAGGAAATGTACTTTTGATTCAGTAAGATTTTAGTATTGACAGTTTGTAGTCACATTGTTATCATGTTTTATGTCTTGACTATTTCTCCATGCCATCATCATCTCTCTTTTAACAATTCCCTAGCAAGCAGGAGTTGTTTTGGAAAGTTGTACAAAAAGTTCCTTTAGCATCTGTCATGTTAGTTTTCTTCCTTTTTAAAGGGCATTTGATGTCTCTCAGCTCTGTAATCGGTTGGTGACCACCACTCCTATAGTTAGCACACCAGGACATGTGTGAATTTAACTGCAGCTCCGAGTGCAAAGAGTAACCTTCTTGGGCCCATCAGAGACTATATGAAACAATTCCACGTTCATAACACTTTACATATGACATTCATATACCCCATTTTCTGGTACAGGAAATTCCTGAAGCATATGATAATTACAATAATTTGGAGCTTATGGCTCTTGTTGTCTTCCCATGCTGGTTCATCTCCTCATGGATCTGAAGCCTCAGTGAGCCACAGTGCCGATCTGTTTTGTGGCGGATGCATTTTAAGTACCTTCAAATTACAGGTCTATGGAAAATAGGATGAGCTTTAAAACATGCACAATGCAGATATAGAAACATGAGGGAATTTAAAACCAAAATATGATATTACAATCACTCAAATATTTGATGCACACGCTGGGCCTGCTGTGCTCTTTTCTCTTTGTTTTACACTTCAAGTTACAATATTGGAATAATAGAATGTAAAATATAAATGTTATAATGACATTTTAAATATATACACATTAGTAATTATAAATATTTAAAAAGTAATGTAATTATGCGAAACCATTTTTCAAAAAAATAAGAAAGAAAATTTGTCCTATTTTATAGACCTTTAAGTTAAAAATCTTAATTAGGAATTGTTATTAATTCGGAAAAAAGCTATTAACAATAAACGCTGTTTGAGCACAGTTCTTCTGTTCAAAAATAACTAGATGCTTATTATTTAAGTATACTTCATTGTTTATGTGTATGGTAGGGTGCATGTACATCACACATGATGTAGGCCTACATTATAAATTGACATGGTGTCTTAAAATGTTTTATGTATGTAAACCGTACCACTGTTCACTATATGCTGAGTACGCAATCTGCAATTATGCAATTCAAATTCAATAATCCTTTTTGCGATAGAATTGCTACAGCCTCTGTAATTTCTTCTTCTTTGTAAATAATAGAGTTTAATTACAATTTATTTATTTGTTTACTTACTTTGTTTAGCTGTATTAAAGTTCTATTTTGAACCCTATAGTAGGTGTGTTTTTTTTCTTCTTCTATAATATTTTTGGGGAGGGGGCACAACAGTACAATTCTGCTTAGGGCACCCATTTTGCCAACAGGAGCCCTGTGTGTAAATACTGTAAAACAAAACGTTAAACTTTTGATGACTTTGTTTATGGAGGATGTCAGAAATAAAAATCTTGTTATTTTGCAGAAATGTGCTAAGAAGGCTAAGCAAAAAAAAATAAAAAATAGACAATGAAGCAGAGTGTCTGTTTTGCATTAAGGAGAAAATCTTAAAGCAAATTTCTCTGCAATGTATTAACAGTTTTCACGTGCCAAGTACAATTCGCTGTTTCTGTTCATAAAGTGACAAAGGCAGCCAAATGGCTGGTTGATGCCAGAGCGGACCACCTTTGAAGGCTTCTCCCATGGCTGAAATACCTCTGTATCACATTACGCTCTTTCAAGAACAGGACTAGTGTAGCCTGTGATTCCAGGTTAATAGTCCTCCGAAAAACGGAAACTTCCATCACGTATTTTGCTGTTAGTTGTGAACAATAGTCTTTTAATTTGTGTGTTAACATTGGGCTTCATTAGAAAACGTACTGCTGACAGACAGTTAAGTAAGACACCCAACCAGACTTAACAAACTTTAGACCTTACAAAGTTTTTCATAATAATTAATGGGGACTGCAACACTTCTACTGAATCTACAGCAGAAATGACAGAACAAATGATCTCATGAACAGGTTCTTTTTAGTGAATCAAAAACATAAAGCTTGCACCGTGTGGTCCGATTCCAAAACAAATGACTCTTAACACTTTGGTTCTTTTTAGTGAATCCAAAAATATACAGTATATCGCGACTAGTGTAGTCCGTTTACTGAATGAAGGCACAAATGATGATTTGGTTCTTTTTAGTAAATCAAAAATATTCAATGCAACCAGTGCAGTCGAATTCCAAAACAAAAGACTCGAATGATTTGATTATTTTTGATGAATCAAAAACATATAGTCCATGCATTGTAGTTCAATTCAACCGACTAAGGATTCAGTCCTAATTAGTGAATCAATACATGTAGCACACCCAGTGTAGTCTGATTCTAATGTTTGTTTGTTTTTTTAGTGAATCATACAGTGCATGAAGGGCTGTTTGATTCCAAACCAAATGAGTCTAATAATTTCCCAATTTTCAGTGAATCGAAAAACATACAGTGTAGTAAAATAACTGAATGAATGGCTCTAATGAATTTATCAGGATGAATAAGTCAAGACCTAGTTTGCCTTAAAATACAATCTCAATTACCCAACATACCACCAATTCCAAACACTCCTGCACACATACATCACACACACACATACACACATATGCTACTTAAACTAGTTTAAATAAAGTCAGCTTATTATTAGCAGGTAGAGAATGGGCGTTTTTGTTGAGTGTGGACCAATTTACAAAGCCAATCTGTTAAAGCTGTCCTGCTGGGAAGCCTTCAGAAGCCACAATTTATTTTCCTTGCAAGTTACTAATTGACCGGGCCTGTTGATGAGGAAGCATGGGAGTCATATGTGACTACGGCAGTGGATAAGGGCTCCATTTGCAACCATTTAGCGTGCGGCCAATGATCACGAAGCGCACGCAGCATGTGCAGCTTGAACAAATAAGACCTGACAAAATGCTCGCTCTCTCACTATCACCAGTTAAAATGTGGTTGCCTTTGTGTCGATGACAGGGACAAATTCAGGGATGAGGTTTTCCCTCACTGCGGCTGAGGACTTTGAACTAATAGTATTCCCTGCTATGATTATTGTATATTTTCAGGGACTGGTAATTCTTACCGTACCACCACACAAAAGCATATCCCGCACAAAGCAATTTAGATGCTCCACTTCAGAGAGCGATGAAAAGTTTGTGAACTGCGTATAACCTAACGATGACTAACAAAATTGCTCCAAGCTAGTATTCCAGAGCATTAATTGGACCAGCGGAGGTGAAAGTTCACACAAGAAGGATTGAAGTTCTCGCAGGAGTGATTTATTTTGTATGAAGCAGTTTTGTTATTGCTCCTATTGGCAAAAATGATGTCAGTCCTGCCTAGGGTATTTGCTTTTCAGGAGTCAGACCTTAGATTGATTGGTTTAGTATTATGTAACCAGGCACAATGAAAGGGAGGGCAACACCGTTAGGCCCAGTGTGTTTTTCTTGTGGGAAACCTTTGTCCTTCAGAAGGTGCGTCAGACTTTCAGCTGAGCCTGTGGAAAACCACGAAAGAGCCAAGAGTGGGACAAGGGAGGATGAACTTTGGCCTAGATGTTTGTACAAACGGCAAACATCCACTGGGAGTCAGCCTAATATTTTATGAAAGTTTCTTGAGTGTTGATGTGCACAGGTGAGTTCAGGTGCTGGTAACCAAACTCCTCTGATACATTTGACGTCGATGCTAATCGCTCTTTTCCAATCCATTATAATGAATATTTTTCAGATTCTAAAATGACACAAAGGACTCCATAAGCTGTAGATTCGTGCTCATGAAAGTAAAACAAATCTTTCTTTTCACTCGCTGATATTCTTAATTAAATAGGTCAATCCAATTCTCGAAACCAGTCTGAATGATTTGTGTACAAATCAAGTTCAACCCACTTAATGATCTAGTCACCATAAATATATTCTATTCAACACAAAGCTACTGAAGGACTTCAGAAGGCTTGGAATATAGCGTACAAGTCATATAGGCCACTTTTATGACATTTTAATGGTACTTTTGTGTCCTTTTTAAGCTTCTAATCATCCAGTGATTCTGCAATCCAATCATCCCGATAGGAATCGGCTCGATTGGCAGTTTTGCACGTGGATAGAAAAATTCGACTCTAATGACTCAGTGCTATTCAGTGAATCAGAAACATACCAGTGTAGTGTAAATACAAATTAAATGACTCTTATGATTGGTTCTTTTTATTTAATAAAATCCATGAACAGTCCGACACCAAACCAAAGGATTCTTTTAAGTCAGATATTTTCGGTGAATCAAACTTAAATCATCATAATTCAATGTAGTTATTGACTTGTTATTCATATGACAATGTCTAGTTAAAGGTTAGATTTCTGGCAAACTTTCCCTTTAGCACTTTGCACAATCAGCCATCATTCAAGATAAAAACAAAAACTTTTTACGACAAATAAAAAGACAGTTCTAAGAATATTGACTTCTTTTGCCCATGAAGCCCTGTTGTCAAACTTTCATTTTAAAAGCCCACCTCACCCAAGATTAGTTTGCACTTATTGAACTCAAAAGATCTTTTTATCCATCCCACCCAAGGACAGCTCGGCCTAGCAGATGCTATGGATCTGGAAGCCTTAGCCGTGCCAGTCGTGTGCCAGCCTTCCTGGCCATGCCACCGAAATGGGCATTTGGGGTGCGTCTGGCACCAGTGCCTAGTTCTGGCCAATTTTTTTCTTCCTTTAATTCAAAATCTCATGAAATAATAATTTTAAACCACCTCCTGCCCCGTCCCGTCCCTCCTGTTCCCCTGGTGCATGCAAATAGGGCCAGAGGTATGTGTTAGTTATCTCCTCACTGGAGACATGCCCTTGTTGCTTCATATAGCTCAGCTCTAAAGCACCGGCCATTGATAAGGCTAATGTCTTTGATAGCCATTGCGCTTTCAAGTCGCCCGCACAAAACAGTCGGCGTCCTTTCATGTTGTTTTCCCAAGCCAAGGACAGACAAGCCTCCCAGCGGGACTGAACTGGCTAATCAGTAATTGCTAACTTGTTGAGTCCAGCACGGCTTCAGACGGGCTCATTCTCTCTCACTTTCTCTCTTTCCTCCGATCTTTCATTTCACTCTCACTCCTTTGCTTCATTTTCATCCTTTAGAGTACTTAGCGTTTGAAAGGGGAACGTGTCGCTAGCAATTCGATTGGGAGGAATATCATCCTCTTTTCTTTTCCACATCTTTGCTTCTGCCACCTGCTTCATCTCCCACCCCTCCTTCCCCTCCTTTTTTCTGTCTCTTCTTCCATCTCTTCTGTTTTATTTGATCTCTTTGGTCCAGCCATATAGCAACTGTTGGTCTCTGAAGATGAGGGTCAGCGGGACACAGATCAGTCAGGGATGAGCATCACACAGCAGACACATGGTGCTAAATTAAAACATTAGTACCACTTTATGACTTTATTTAACGTAAGCCAACGAAAACTGATTACTCATCTGCTTTGCAACAAAAGGGGAGTTGTCCGCACAGTCTGGATATCTTTTTTGGATTTGAAGGTTTTATCCATTTCATAAATGGACTTGATGAACCCTTTGGTGTCAAGCTGTGCGTCCTGCCATTAAATCGCTTCCCAGATCAGCTGGCTGATTTTCTTGATGATAGTCCAGGGTGTTCATGATTTATCCTGCTGCTGGGCGGAAACCTAGTTACAGACAACATCAGAATCCCACCCACAGTTATGATCATATGGTCATATCATCATACAGTTCATCCAGACTAAAGTCTAATGTACTCATCCAAGTCAAGTCAACGCACTTTGGCCAAGAGACTTTCTCATATCACTGATGTTAAGTAATTTTAATGTAGTGTTTCCAACCTTTTGTGTCATTGTTTCATCTATCTATCTATCTATCTATCTATCTATCTATCTATCTATCTATCTATCTATCTATCTATCTATCTATCTATCTATCTATCTATCTGTCTGTCTGTCTGTCTGTCTGTCTGTCTGTCTGTCTGTCTGTCTGTCTGTCTGTCTGTCTGTCTGTCTGTCTGTCTGTCTGTCTGTCTGTCTGTCTGTCATGTTTTCATTGCTTTTGTTAATATCTTAATGTTTCTCACTGATGATGATTAATGATGATTAATATTTGAGTCAAGTATCCCTTTAAGTCTCCTGAGCTATGAATGATTAAACTTTGAGCACTAACATGTTCCTCTTAGTAGTAGGTAGTCAGACACTGATGCTATTGTTGTAGTTCAGATGCAATAAAAACCTGTTGATATGTGTGTGACAGAAAGCAGTGTCAAGGTGATGAGTGTATTTGCTGTACATGTCCCATGCAAACCACCATTGCTCTCTTTCTCATTTTCTGTTTTGAAATAAAAACATTGACCCACATGTGGAACCCAACCCTTCTGGGATCAGAGGTCATGGAGGCGGTTGGCTGTTTGTAGTGCTTGCCAGCGGCAAACTCCAAGTCAGCAACCCCAGGGCAAAGAGCAAATATGACAGCTCTTAAAGTGTTGGAAAAAATTTCATGCAGAAGATGTTGGCTTTTAAGGCTTGACACTCATTGAGATTAATCTGATTGTCCTATTTTTGGCCTCAGATCTGTTCTGAACCTTTCACCCTGACTGTATCATGTCATCCGGCACGATTACTGTGTTTGTTTTCCAAATCTGAAAGGATATTTTTAGGTGTTTCTCTTGTCTGATTTAGAGCAGTAGTCTTTATACTTAGAAAACAAACATGTATTTCATTAACCTGCACTTTCACCTTTTAACCTTTAACAGACTACAGGTGTCCAGATTTAGCACATGGCCAGTCCCACCTGAATTACATCAAAGCTTCTTTATTTGTCGGTCTTCTAAAAATGTTTCAGATTCATGATGTTATCTAAAAAAAAAAAAAGCTAAAAGCTATAACACCAGCACTAAAGACTTGTTGAGTTCAAAACTCACTTTGTCATCAGCGAGTGTTTGAGATAATTTAATCCAATGTGGATTATTATTAAGATGTAATTATTTTCTAGAAATAAAAATTCTGAAGACTGGAAAATAATTATAGACTTTCTGTATTTATTCTTTCTTACCATGTTCTTAAATTCCAGTCACAATTAATCACAACAATGTATATAAAATGTTCTCCGTCAATTCTGGCAACCAACAACACAAGACGACATTTTAAGCTCCTTGAGTAGCCGACCCTATGTTGGTTTGTATTAGCCGCCTCCAGTTTTCCATTTGTTTTGCCTCCAGCTAGCGCCGTGACGTACCTGTGACGTCCGCGCAAAAGGGGTCTATAGTAAAACATTGATGCTTTTGAATTTAAATATTTAACAAAGCATGCAAACAAACGGCTGCTTTTATCATGTTCGTTTTGTGATCGCGCTAGTTCAAGTGACTTATATTTTGTATTAGTTTTCTGAGAACTTCTCTTTGTTGGAGAAATGATGGGCTTTGCGTGACGTTGTTCCTGAGAGGTGTGTAAAGGGCATGTTTTAGTGAAGCGCAGCGGAGCTTCAGGCCCGACTGTGGAAACGCAGCACTATTTTGGCCTCGGTGCTACAGTTACTAGCCCCGCCCGTCCCGTTTTAAGCGATGGCTCGCACTGGCCCGACAGTGGAAAAGCGGCTAGTGAGTTCGGATGCAATTTGACAATTTGATGAATTTGATTTGAACTGTGAGAAAAGACAGTTTTGTGGTTGGAATTTCAAAGCACATGACCCACTCACATGGAGTCCCTATAATCAAAAGAATTCATAATTATTGGTAATTGATTTCATCAGTGCTGGCAAATATTCTGCTGAGATTTGATCAAGAATGGATTAAATAATGATTGGCTGAGTGGTTATAGGTAGACTTGACTTTTTATTGTGCAGTGGGCTCCTTTAAGCATCCGTATGCCTGAGGTTCCTCCCCGAATCATGATGGAAGAGCTGGCAACGGCTCTGTAGTGGAGCTCTTACAGTCATCAACTGATTTTCAACACTTCCTTCAAGCTCCAGTGCATTGCACAACAAAAACCAAAACACAGGCTCTGGCCAACTCCTAGATCTCTTCCAAAAAGAGCATCCTAAGGAAAAAGAGGAATGGAACTAATTTAGAGCAGAGGAAGTCATGGTTTTGGTCATGGTTTTAAATGGAGACGTGCTCTAGAAAGTGCTATTTTCTACCCAATTGCGTTGCTTTGGGATATTACTCCCTAAATAAGGAATAAGTGGCTCCAAGAAAAAGTTTTTTTTCCTATTTGATTGAAAGTCGGTATGTGTCTTTTGGCACTTAATGCTGGTTGAACATTATAACAGTGGTTTGGCAAAGTACAATTTAGCTCTGTTCCGTACCTAGAGTGAACATTTTAAGAAATTATATAATACTTTCTGCTAAGATCAGAATCATTTTAGCACCATCGAGATACTATTCATTTTTATAAAATTGTTATTTTTATATTTTCCATTTTCATATAACATTTTTTCTAAATATTTAAATGTATAAATATGTAAAATGTTTTTCAAAACTACAAAAGAAACCGATTATTAGAGTGCATTTCACAAGAAAATATTATTTCAGTATTTCTAAATTCAAAAATGTCACATTTAATTCAGTGTTTCTTGCTGTTTCTTTGTAAGCAACCAACTGACATTTACTAGAAATTTCTGAGTGAAGATTGTTCCTTTATACAAAAATTTAAGTCATTTCAATTTCAGTTATTTTTATAGTTAAATCAAGCTAACCTAAATGAAATAAAATAAAAAATGTTGCCTTGGAAATTAGCTAACATAAAATAAGTTTTTATTTTATTACATTTTGTTTTATTTCAGTTTCCATTTAATTTATTCAAGTTAACAGAATTTTGTTTTTGTTTTACTTGTTTAACTTAACAATAAATCTGACAAATTTCAAGGCAGTTTCACATATACTGTATACTTAACAGAGAGAGCTATCCCATAATACATTACTACAACCTCAGGATACAGTTGCATAAAACACTATGTTAAGCCAAGAGGTAATCAGTCTTACTTTTCAGATTCATATAAGACCAATCTGAATTCAAAAAGTGAAGAAAAAAAACTATATGCGATACATATAGTTTGGGTTTGTAATGGGCTGTTTCAGGATTAAGTCTATCACTGTCGCCATATGTAAAACTTTTTTGAAATCCCAAATGAAATCTTTGGTCTCAGCATAGCTAGATTAAAAGAGCTGCGTTTTACAGGGCACGTGTAAAATAAAGTTCCTGTTTCATGGTTTAACACCACAAAACAGGAGACAGTAACACCTCCAGACATTGTACTCTGGAGTATAGCTTTGAGGGGCTCAGGGGCCACTTCTGGCCAGCTCATTTTAGAGGAGCGCTACCTCTTTTTTTCCCATGCACCACTGCCGGGTAGGTAACCAGACGCAGATGGTACCTGTTACTAGCACAAACCTTGCTTGTTTTCCTTTGTTTGAGTTCGAACCCTGCCGCTGGTAAAGGGGGAGCGCGGATCAGACATGCATTCACTAACAGAAGATGGCTGTTAGAGAGGATGGGGTCTTTTATCAGATGGCAGGATGTGGGGGAACAGTATCCTACCTGCTTAAGGATGTAGATGAAGGCTGAAATAGGAGAGATATTACAGTTTTATTCACATTGTTATTTGCTTTTTTACTACAGCAACTTTTGCTCTTACATCTGACATTGTACATATGTGTTACTCATTTATTGAACATATTAGTTACCACTATCATGCATTATAGTGTTTATAATCAAGTTTTGTTGTGTTGTGTCACACCATTTGTTTGCATAGAGCAAATACACAGCATAAGAATACAGTATGTGATTGTTATGGGCAAGTGATATTTCAAATGAAGCGTATAAAAATAAATGTTTATATTTTATTTAATAAAAAAAAAATGTTTTAAATATAGAATTAAATGCATGAATAATAAATTATGTAGAAATCTTAATGCATGTTATTTGTTAATATATTAAGGTATGCATTCTGAAAATAATATGTTACTATTGCTTAGGCTGGACTATATTAAAGCTGGTCAGTTTTGGGTTATAACTACTGTTATAATAAGCATTGCAGTAAATGTTGAAGGTGCACACTGGAGTTTTTCTGATATGACATGGAGTATTTTAATGAATCAGGTTCATCAGCGTTTAGTGAGAAGTTTAAAGACCTCTAAAGTCGCATTTTTACAGTCGATCGGTCTTGCGCAGAAGTTCCCCCTTATTCCTATAATCTGCTAATGAATCACACATATGCCATTGTGTTATAATAATACAAGAATTATTTTTTAAAGACATTTATACTTAGGACATGGGAATCAAAAGTGACAGTGAAGACATTACAACATTATACAAAAGTAACAAACTGATTTTTTTTTCAAATAAATAGAATTTCCATAAAAATGTTAGGCACGAATATTAAAAGAAGAAGAAATGTTTCAGAAAATCAGCATATTATAATGATTTCTGAAGGATGATGCTGATTCAATTTTGCATCATAAAAAAAGGTTATTTTAAACTGTACAAATATTTCACAATATTCCTGTTTTACTGTGTGCTTGATCAAATAAATGCAGCCTTGGTGAGTGTAAGAGACTTCTTTCAAAAACAATAACTAATTGTACCAACCCCAAACTTTTGAATGCTAGCGTATGTATAAAAAATAAAGTTAGGCTGCCAAACTGCTCATTAGAGCGCCGCATTCTGCCAAACAAATCCAATAAGCTAAATGAAAATGAGCTGTTCTGCTCCCCCAGCTGTCCGGCTTGTTTCTCAGTAATGCTGAAGTAATCGATGCTCCACCTACTTGGATTTCACTTACAGTTTACAGTAACCTATAGGGGCCGTCTCTGCCCTCCTGTTCCAGTGGTTTACAGTTGCCCTGAATGTGGTGTGTTTCGGACCCCACAGTGTCTCAGGGGGGGGGGGGGGGGATCTGTTTGCAGTGTTTTGCAGTGCTGCATTTCCTTGTTGAGGTGGTCACGTTCCCTGTCCCCGGTTCTCTATTCATGCTGATAAGACTTACTCCATTTGTGCACAAACAGCGGTGTGAAAGGGTGCCAGCGGAAATAACACGAGCGGTCCAGCCGATAAGATTACATGACCCTCACCTTTATCAGAATGGCCTGGGAAAAGCGCTGGGGGGGTGGGGGCGGGGGTACAGCGATCTCAGCGTCTGTGTGCTGTGGGAAGCCAAACCCGGTGCTACCATGAGAGATGACAGATAACAGTAACTATGGGAATTATGGGTAGTTGGATGGTATGGAGCATAAATGGTCTATGGATTTTTATGTGGGAAAACGGTTGTTTTTAGAAGTAACCTCACACTTAGGTAGTTTGTTACTGTTTTCAGGGAGTCTTTAAATGCGTGTGATTATATATCAGAAACTCTCAAAATTTCCCTTGCTGTGTCTTGCATGCATGCTTGAATCATACAGTTTCAAAATGATGATAGAGCTACTAAAAATTAGACCTTTTTTTTTTTTTGGTCTCGTTATAAAATTCTGCTGTAAATTTGTTCTAAAATATATTTTTTTATGTATTTACAACAAGGTAAAATGTATAACATTATAACATAGTTATAACATAAAAAATGCAGTTAATATGTATTTTAATAATTGTACAATAATTCTTTATTAAATAAAAACATTTATTATATATTATTACAGTTAATATCTATTATAGATCGATGACATAATTGGTCACTTCAATTTCTTCAGCTCTTCATGCACACACACATTCATTTTCCACTCATTATTTTTCATTTGTCACTCCTTTTCTCTTTCTTAGTTTGAAACACATGCACACGTACACACACATCCTTCCGATCTCTCACCCCTTCTTCCTTTCAGTCACACATACACACCCAATAATAATCATTTGTGCACCTTTAATGTCATAGTGAGATTGTCACCTCCCTGTTTGATCACTTTTTCTTGTTTCTCTTAAAGAAAAGTGTTTGTACATCCTTTGATAAAACAGTTACCTCTAACTGATGAAAGTCTGCGGAGTAAATGTTTGATGAGAGCGCACTACCTCGTGTTGCCCATAGAGGGCACAAACCAAACAAATCCAAGTGTTTTTTTTCTGTGCCGACTACAGCACAGTATACTTAACTCTACCTTCTATTTCAAATGCAAGAGAAAACAATACAATTGTACTGTGTGCTACATTATTGTCATATCACCAACATTATGTTGCATACTTAATTTAGCAGACTGGGTTGAGCTGACATATTGTGTATGTTATTTATATGTCTGCATGGACAGTACAGTACAGACCAAAAGTTTGGAAACATTACTATTTTTAATGTTTTTGAAAGACGTTTCTTCTGCTCATCAAGCCTGCATTTATTTGATCAAAAATACAGAAAAAAATGTAATATTGTGATATATTATTATAATTTAAAATAATTGTTTTTAAATTTATTATACTTTAAATCATCATTGATTTCTGTGATGCAAAGCTGAATTTTTAGGATCATTATCACATAATCCTTTAGAAATCATTCTAATATGATGATTCATTATCAAAGTTGGAAACAGTTCTGCTGCTTAATATTTTTTCAGAACATGTGATACTTTTTTAGGATACTTTGATGAATAAAAAGTAAAAAAAAAAAAAGCTATGTTTTTAAAATATAAATATTTTGTAATAACAATATACACTACTGGTCATTAATTTGGGTTCAGTCATTTTTTTCTTTCTTTTTTTTAATTAAATCAATACTTTTATTCAGCAAGGATGTGTTAAATTAATAAAAAGTGAAAGTAAAGAAAATATATTATTAGAATATATTCTAATATATTCTATATATTATTAGACTTTTTTTTTTTTTAATAAATGCAGTTCTTTTTAACCTTTTATTCATCAAATATATTAGACAGCAGAACGGTTTCCAACACTCCTAATAAATCAGAATATAAGAATGATTTCTAAATGATCATGTGATCGACTGGATGTTACATGTGACACTGAAGGCTGGAGTAATGATGCTGAAAATTCAGCTTTGCATCACAGGAATAATTTTTTTTTAAAAGTATATTCGAATAGAAAACTATTATTTTAAGTTGTAAAAATAATTCACAATATTACTGTTTTTTTCTGTATTTTTGATCAAATAAATTCAGGCTTGATGAGCAGAAGAAACTTCTTTAAAAAACATAAAAATAGTAACGTTTCCAATCTTTTGGTCTGTACTGTATATATATATATATATATATATATATATATATATATATATATATATATATATATATATATATATATATAAAAGTTTGGGATCAGTATGTCACACACCTGGACTCATTTAGCTTGTTTTTGCCCGTGACCCAGTTTCTGTCTTCCGTGTTTAGTTTGATTAGTTCCCAGGTGTCTATTATCTTCCTCATGTGTTCCATGTCCCTGTTAATTTAATGATTCCATCCACCTGTGTTTCCCCAATTATCTGTTGTACATAAGCCTTGTCCCTTCAGTTCTGTTTGGTCGGGTCTTCTCACTTGTGCTCACTTGCTACTTACGTGTGTCTACCTCTGTGCTCCATGTTGGATATCCCCTGTGTTGGATATATTAAAAGCCTTATTCTGTTTATCCTCGACTCCGTATTCCTTCAGGCAGCGAAAACCGTGACAGAAGACCCGACCTCAAAAGAGAAAATAGAAAACTGCGTGTTCTTCCCTCCGTTTTGCTTTTGTTTTTTCACAGTCTTTTCTTTTCTTAGTGTCTATGGATCCCCTCTATCGCCCCGAATTCCTCCTCCTCCTGCTGAAGCAGGAAGGACGTTCTCTCGAGGACCATACCAGACAGTTTTTCCTATTAGCTAATGCCACCAGCTACCCGGACGGCGCGCTCTGCACCTTCTACAACACCAGCCTGAACTCCAAATGCAGAGCGTTGTCGTCCGAAGATGGTCCTCGAGAGGATTTCGCCGCATACGTGGAGTGGACTCTGGCGAGAAATGGCTCATCTCTCACCATCTGCCCCATAGAGGACCTCGCCAGCCCCACTCCCGACCCAGAGACCAGCCAGCCACCATCTCGCCGCACGGAGCCAGAGCCCACCGCAGCCGCAGAGCCCGAGCCATCCACTGACAGGGAGCCGGATCTCGAGAGCGCGACTGACCAGGTGTGTGAGCCGGCAACACTGTGCATCGTGGGAGTCCTCGTGGAGATCGAGGGCGTGGAGGAAAGCCCTGCCCACACTCCTGCGACTGAGGGTGAGCTATATGCAGTCTCTGAAGATCATATGGAGCAAGTTCTGGATCTGATGGACTGGTCTATGGAGGTAATCCCTAATTTTCCTGTTTCCCCGCTGGTTCCGTCCAGCCCTGATTCCCCTGTATACCCTCTCAGTCTCCCACTCCTACCTCCTCCAGTCATTTCCTCTGCTCCATTTCCGCTGGTTCCGCCCAGCCCTGAGTTTTCTGTTTCTCCGCTGGTTCCGCCCAGCCCTGAGTTTTCTGTTTCTCCGCTGGTTACGCCCAGCCCTGAGTTTTCTGTTTCTCCGCTGGTTACGCCCAGCCCTGAGTTTTCTGTTTCTCCGCTGGTTACGCCCAGCCCTGAGTTTTCTGTTTCTCCGCTGGTTCCGCCCAGCCCTGAGTTTTCTGTTTCTCCGCTGGTTCCGCCCAGCTCTGAATCTTCTGTGTCTCCGCTGGTTCCGCCCAGCTCTGAATCTTCTGTGTCTCCGCTGGTTCCGCCCAGCTCTGAATCTTCTGTGTCTCCGCTGGTTCCGCCCAGCTCTGAATCTTCTGTGTCTCCGCTGGTTCCGCCCAGCTCTGAATTTTCTGTTTCACCGCTGGTTCCGCCCAGCCATGATTTTTCTGTTTCACCACTGGTTCCACCCAGCCCTGAATCTTCTGTGTCTCCTGCATTCCCTCCCAGCCTCCCTCTCCCACCTCCTCCCAAACCTGCTGGTCCTTCTGCTCCACTTCCGCTGGTTCCATTCAGCCCTGATCCTCCTGTCGTTCCCCCCATCCTTCTCCTCTCTCCTCCTCCTAGACCAGCCAGTTCCTCGTCATCCCTGCTGGTGCCAGTCAGTCCCGCAGCTCACCCTCAGTCCGCGCCATCGGGGCGCGGTGGTTCGCCGCTGGACTGCCAGTCTCCAGCTCCGCCTTGGCGTGTTAAGGCCCTGTCTCCGCCTCCAGCCTCCGAGCCCTGGACTCCTCCTCGGTCCTTCGACCCAGCGGCTCCGCCTTGGCTCTTAGCTCCCTCGTCTCCACCGTGGCCTGTCATCCCACCTGCTCCACCGGGCTCCCTCGTCCCTCCGGCTCCACCTTGGTCAGTCGTCGACCATCCGCCGCCTCGGGACTCCACTCCTCTGGTTCCACCTCGTCACTCCATCCCTCCGGCTCTGTCAGGCTCCTCCTTCCCTCCGGTTCCACCTCCATCCTCGGTCGCTCCGGCTCCACAGCGGTCTGCCAGGACCCTGCCTCCGCCTTGGTCGCCTGAGCCTTCTGCTCCACCTAGGCCCTCCGGAACCTCGACGTCCCCCTGGCTCTGCGGCTGTGCTGCTCCATCTTGGGCTCCTCACCCATCGGTGCAGTCTCCGCCTGTCGGCCCCCTGGTGTCGTCGACCCTTCCTTCACCATGGCTCCTCCCGCCGTCGACTCCACCTTGGATCTCCGTCCTGGCTGGTCTCTGGTGGACCATCTGGCTCCTCCTGCTCCTGTCTCCTCCCTGGCTCCTTCCTCCGTCGTCTCCTCCCTGGCTCCTCCTTCTGTGGTCCCTGTCTGCTGGCCCCCTCCTGGAAGTCCGTCCTCCACCGGAACCTCCTCCCAAGTTCCCACCTACGCCTCCCCCTGTTGTTTCTACGGTGCGAGGACGCACCTACCGGGAGGGGGGAGTACTGTCACACACCTGGACTCATTTAGCTTGTTTTTGCCCGTGACCCAGTTTCTGTCTTCCGTGTTTAGTTTGATTAGTTCCCAGGTGTCTATTATCTTCCTCATGTGTTCCATGTCCCTGTTAATTTAATGATTCCATCCACCTGTGTTTCCCCAATTATCTGTTGTACATAAGCCTTGTCCCTTCAGTTCTGTTTGGTCGGGTCTTCTCACTTGTGCTCACTTGCTACTTACGTGTGTCTACCTCTGTGCTCCATGTTGGATATCCCCTGTGTTGGATATATTAAAAGCCTTATTCTGTTTATCCTCGACTCCGTATTCCTTCAGGCAGCGAAAACCGTGACACAGTAAGACTTGTGATGTGTTTTAAAGATGTCTCTTTTGCCCATCAAGGCTGCATTTATTTGATCGAAAATACAGAAAAAAAAAACAGTTATCTTGCAAAATGTTATTACAATATAAAGTAATGGTATCTATTTTAATATTCTTTCAAATATAATTTATTTCTGTGAGGCAAAGCTGAATTTCCATAAACTGTTACTCCAGTAGTGTCACATCTTACTAAAAAATCATTCTAATATGCTGATTTATTATGAGAATTATCAATGTTGGCAATAGTTGTACTGCCAAAATGTTTTTTTTTTTTTGGAAAGTGCAATACTTTTTCAGGATTCTTTGATGAATAAAAAGTTAAAAATAACAGCGTTTATTCAAAATATAAATATTTTCTAACAATATAAGTAACTTCTTAATAATTTAACACATCCTTGTTAAAATATAAGTTTCAATTTCAAAAAGAAAGAAAACAATTTACTGACCCCAAACTTTTGAACTGTAGTGTATATTGTTAGAAAATATTTATATTTAAATAAATGCTGGTCCTTTTAACTTTTTATTTATCAAAGAATCCTGAAAACTATCAAAAGGTTTCAAAAAAAATATTTATTAAGCTCCACAAAAGTTTCCCGGATAAGAAATCAGCATATTAGAATGATTTCTGAAGGATCATGTGACACTGAAGACTGGAGAAATGATGCTGAGAATTCAGCTTTGCGTCACAGGAATGAATTCGATTTTAATATTTTAAAATAGAAAAAGTTATCTATTAACATCATTTAAATGTTTAACTATATATAACAAAAAATCCCTATATTTTTTGATCAAATAAATGCAGCCTTGATGAGCATAAGAAACTTATGCAAAAAACAAAACAAAAAAAACATTAAAAATCATTCCGATCCCAAAGTACTGTATACATGTACATACAGTATATTAATATACTTCACAGATGATAGATAGATAGATAGATAGATAGATAGATAGATAGATAGATAGATAGATAGATAGATAGATAGATAGATAGTTTCCCATTAAAGGGGGGGGGGGGTGAAATGCTCGTTTTCACTCAATATCCTGTTAATCTTAAGTACCTATAGAGTAGTACTGCATCCTTCATAACTCCAAAAAGTCTTTATTTTTATTATATTTATAAGAGAAAGATAGTCTGTACCGATTTTTCCCGGAAAAACACGAGCGCCTAGAGGCGTGACGTGTGGGCGGAGCTAAAGAATCACGAGCGCCAGTAGGCTTTTGAGTTGAGAGCGTTTGGAAGCTGTGACACAGATCCAGAGGCTGAAATTTAACAAGAGCAGCATCAGCAAAGGCGGTATGCTATGTGGTATGTCCTGAAACTGTATATATTTGCTTAGCGGTTTTGGAAAATGACTAAGTTCCACTTTATGTCGTCTTTTTTTTTTTTTTTTTTAAGCTGTACATGTGGAAAGTGCAGTTTGATGACAACATCGCATGTTGTTTACTTGATGTGCTTATGCGCTGATAGCTAAGTTAACAACACAGAGATATTTGAAGCAGTTTTACTCACCGCATGTGGTTCCAACACACAATCGTGACCCTTTTCCGTTGGGACTGCATTATCCTTAAGAAATAAACGATGTGCAATCCGAAATGCAGGGAACAAACAAAAACACTTGCACAACTCCGTTGATGCTCTGTAAAAATAAACTCCATCCACTGGTCCCTTAATGCTGTTTCTCTTTTGGTAATCTGTGCAGGGTTGTCTTGCCCTGGCAACCAAAAACACACTTCTTTTGTGACATTTCGCGACGCTCTCGCTCTGATCAGGCTGTGCTCAGCCTCTCTCTGCTCTGCTATACGGGAGCTACACTCAGGACCCATATAAGGAAATTCCGCTCCATCTAACGTCACACAGAGCCATACTCGAAAAAAACTTTCCGAAACTTGTGACAAACCAGAAGAGGTTTTTTTGGAACAAAAATACTCCTTCAAACGTACAACTTAATTTTTGAAACTTTGTCCATGTTTATGGGAATCCAACTCTTTAACAGTGTAAAAAACTCAGTATGCATGAAATAGCATTTCAACCCCCCTTTAATCAATCTAAATTACATTTTAGTGCAATACATAGTGGGAAACAATAACCAGTACATTAAATGATTTAAGGTACCTGCGGTTCGCCTGACAGTGTTGCGGTATATCTAACGTCATCACTTTGCTTATTTTCATATGCAAATCAAAGTTCACCCTGGGCTATTCCAAGTTATTTCCCATTCCCAGCCATCATACACCAGGAATGTTCCTGTCATGTGAACAGTCTTCTCTTATTTTGTGGGTCATAGGGCTTGTGGGGGCATAGCTGAACTTTAACTGGCAATGGTTTGGTCAGATGAGATGGATTCGGCTATTTTAAGGCTAAAAATGGCGAAATCAAGTAAATTCCTCCGCAGAAATAGCATTGCTGAAATGAATTCCAAGACACTGGAAATTAGGTTTGACTAAAAAGCAACTGAATGCCAGTGATTTACTTCATTAACAGGGCAACAGTTTTACTGTGGGTTTGTAAACCGTCATTGCTGTTTGATGTCAGAATGCTTGTTTTTATAGCATGCTATAAAACAGATTGATCCTGTCCTGGATGCTGATTGGTCAATACAGCATACACTAAATGCTGTACTAAAATGTACAACATAGCTATGATACTATATCTCCTCAAAGTACTCATAAATGCCGTAGTTAGCAATCTACTGTTTTATTAAAGGTTTTTATAAAAACATGAAGCGTAATCTTTCCAGGCTGACTAGAATATAATCGCACCGATGAACTGATGATCTCAGCAGTAACACGACTACAACAGCCAAAAAGCATAAAGGAGCTTTTCAAGCAAATCAGGCTTAGATATAATGAAGTCAGCGTACTGAAATGACATGCCGATTATAAGGGAAGAAAATAAAGGACTGCCGGATGACAGGACCAGTCCTGGATGCTATGTCCACTTAAATACCAGCCACTTCCTGTGCAGCTCTGGGCTTCAATGCTTCTGACTGTCAGGCAGCTGAATGAGGCAGTGATTGTGCGCATGTATGTGTGTACATGCTTTGCGTTTCTTGTGTGTACAGCGTCACATAACAGCACGGCTTGCGTCACGAATTGCATGCCAGATTCTTAAGTTGTGACATCTGCTCACGTGCATTAACAGATTTCTTTCTTTTTCATATTTGTGTTTTATCATCTTTAAGAAATGTTAATAAGAGAAACAGGCTATTACACATTGGACTTTACTTTTAAAAATATAAAACAGTTAATTGTAAGATACAGATTTGCAAATAAAAGAAATACAGAAAAAAATTAGCCTTTTATTTTGTCTTTTACTCTGAGACATAAGAAATTCATCTTTTGAACTCAAATCAAATCATCATGTACATTAATTTGGTCACACTTTATTTTAAGGTCAAATTCTTGCTATTAACAAGCAATTAACTAAGACTTTTGCCTCAATAAACTCCTAATTTGCTGCTTATTTAAAGATTGTAAGGTAGTTGATAAAATGAAGTATTGGGTAGGATTAGCAATGCAGAATATGTGCTTTATAAGTACTAATAAACAACCAAAGTGTTAATAATATGCATGCAAATAAGCAACTAGTTATCAGTGAGAATTGGTGTTACTGTTAATTCACATGCACATCATCTGTGAATTGACTCAGGGAGGGTCCAAGTTGATAACAGACGTATCACAACCCCCATAATCATAAATTGAAGCAGATAATTCAATTTGTAATTGACTTGTTAATAACCAAACAGAAGAGAAATGCAGAGTGATGTATGCTTTGTAATTTTATAGAGACAGAACAAGTAGACTAGCTTTCTGATTTTTGTAATGTTTTTGAAAGAAGTCTCTTATGCTCACCAAGGCTGCATTCATTTAATGACAAATACAATAAAACAGTAACAAACTGTGAAATATTACAATTCAAAATAACAGTTTTCAATTGTAATATATTACAAAATATAATTTATTTCTGTGATACAAAGCTGGATTTTCAGTTGCCAGTACTCCAGTAACACTCTAACATGATCCTTCAGAAATCATTCTAATATGCTTATTTACTGCTAAAGAAACATTTATTATTATTACCATCAATGTTAAAAAATATTTCCTGCTGCTTAATGTTTAAATGTAAAACCAGATATTTATTTTAAAGAATAGAAAGTCCAGAAGAACAGCTTTAGTTTATGTCCTTACTGTCGCTTTTGATCAATGTAATGCATCCTTGCTAAATAAAAGCATTGATTTCTTTAAATATATATATATATATTATATATATAATTTTTTTTTTTTTTTTTTTTTTTGAAGAGTAGTAGTCCTGATTTGATACAGACAATATAAAGTGCCCAGCATCTGCCTTGTCCTCGTGCCTGTGCACCAATCCATAACCGCTCTCACGCTCAAGCAGATTGAATCCCCAAAGGTGCTCGGTTCCCACAGGTGACAAATCTGGCAGCCCGCCGGTGCTGTGCTGGAGGCGTCCCACCTCGGACAGTTGTGGGTCGGCAGGAGTGTGCTGATAAGGAGACAAGTGGGGGGGCGGTGGGGGTTATGGATTGGCCACAGCTGCAGGAGCGAGTGGTCAGCCTAACAGACAGCTGAAGGATAGAGAGGAAATGACTAAAATAAACTGTGTGTGATGTGTGCGGCCTCGTTCTCAGAGTAGCACTCCGCCACTGCAGCTAACACATCTGGCCCATGAGACTCACACCCCGTTGACGTAACGGACATAAATATTTAAAACACCACAAAGGTCGCAGAGTTGATACGCAGCGTCCAAAAGTGTGAGAAAAGCTTGTACAGTGAGAGAAAAGCGACTGCGCTTTGAAACGTGCCGTTCGTGAGTCAGCAGCAAAGGATGTGCTAGTTAGTGTACTGGCAAACGGGAGTGTTTTATATGATCTTCAGGTTACCGGGACTCCGTGGGAAAGGTTAGAGGTTGTGTTTTCCTTACCATTGTTGACATGTTCCACTCTACACAGACCCGGAGCGCCGTGTGTTGTGCTGCACGGCCACTGTGCTGGGAAACACCTAGCATCTCTGAGCTGTTTGTTTAGCGAGTGGCTCAGTGACCTAGAAATGTCAAACCACTGTCCTAACGCTGCCGAAGGACAGGCGGTCCTCCGCTACCAGTCTCAAACTGAAACCGTGTACTGTATACAGTTTGGAAATTTATATCTCTCATTGTGACACGTTTACTGGTATACAAGCAGTATACTCTACGCGCTCCTTTGCACCCGTTGGCTAGTAAATATTTTAGTTTACTTGCCAGACTAATATAGAAACGCGGTAAGTAAACATCACAATTGAGTTTACGGTGCATCAAATACGCTGCACATCCTTTGAGATGAATTCAAATAGTGCACTTTAAAGAACTCTCAAGTGCACAGTATTAAAAATGAGTAAAGGCAAGTGAATATCTGTGTTAAACTTATAGTTAGCCTTTAACTCAAACACTGGCAAATGTGAAATCTAACTAATTATTACCCAATGGCTAACAATAGACATTATTTGGCCACCTAGCATGAATATTTGGCCACTTAGACGCATATGCGAGTGATTACTCCGAGGTGCAGCAGCCACGGACAGACTCACCTTACCTCAGCCCTCTCCCTGTTCCCAGTACCGCTGACATTTGACCTCTCTTCCGTCTGCCAATGAGGTCTGACAACAGCTTCCTTTACAAAGAACAGGGTCTGACCCTGGCCCTGTGAGTGTGTGTTTCATGTCGACTCGAGCCGAACTGAGAGGGCACAAGCAGCTCTTTGTGGGACAGAGGTGGCTGGGCCCGGTCCAGAGAAGTCCATGCAGCTGTTCAACACTGACAGCAGCTTCACTTGCAGCACTCCGTGCGTGTACATCTATGTGTGTACATTGTTGTGAAAGATTGCGGTCTTGTTAATAGAGAGCAGACACTTTTTTGATGTTCTGACTTGAGGTAAAGACACAAACGACACAAAGTAGCCCATTCAAAGACAATTCGAAGACTCGCTCTCGTAGTGAAAGTGATTGTTTCCAAAGTGTAAAAGTTAGAGTCGCATGAAACGTTGTGAAAATCAAATGACCCACAATGCATTTCTGACCTAAGATTATAAAAATCTGTTTTGTTTTATTTTATTTTCTATCATCTGCATCCAGCAGAGCTATCTAACATCTGTTGATACACTTGTATGTGTTTACAGTGGATCTTGACCTTTCCAATTGGGTGGTTGCTGTTTGCAGCAAGCAGTTGCTATGCAACAGTTGCTAATGTAGAGCTAGGTACTCATATCTGTATCTCATATATCTATACAGCCTTTTCTGTCTGCCCTAGTTTTGCTGTCTTGTACACCTTTTCATGCTGGGTCCAGATTCCACTAGAGAGGACCTGCCCAGACCTGCCTGGTCATTTTTAAAAACTGAATCCAGCTGTCAATGCTGATACATAAAGAGGAAACAGTGCTTTGTAACATAAAAGTGCATGGACTATGTCCCATTAAGCCTTCTTAAACAGAGCAGGCGGTCACAAAGCCGCATGTTGTGTTAAATCTGAGTGAGGAGACGGCAAGAATGCGCTCCCCCCTGATTGGGCCGCTCCCCTGGCTTTTGTAACTTGTATGTTTGTGTGTCTGTGGGTGGATGGGAGAGTACTTAAAACTCGTATGACTCACAGAGTCACAGAACTTGGACATTAATCAGGTTTCTTTTTTTTCTTTTTTAGTTTTTTTTTTACACCTGACGGTTACAAACGTTACAGGTTGGTACTTCAGTTGAAATAGAAACAGAAAGTATTCATGCCTTCATGCGCACTCAAGGACAAAGAACTGATATGGATTCTACACGCACATCCTTTTACCTTATTTGGATAGTGAGCATGGATCTTTCAAAGGTGTGTGTTTTGTGTGTGTGTGTGTGCTTACAGAAATGTGAGCGTGCTTTCATAGACTTTAGCTACATAGATTCTGAATGTGATAAATTAATGTTGATAAGTTAAGAGTTATTGTTATAAAAAAAAATATATATATATATATATATATATATATATATATATATATATATATATATATATATATATATGAGAAATCATGCATTTGCATATCTGACCTGGGTCTATCCAATCAAATCTCGCCTTCCACTGATCAGAATTTATTAATTAGGTGTCTCAAACACAAATTTATGGAAGCTTGATTTGTCACGGTATGAAAAAAATGAAAAAGGTAATTGCAACATAATCTCACAATTAAAACTTCTAAAGCTTCTAATTCTAAGCTTATAGCTCACAATTCAGACCTTTTTTACAATTACAATATTTAAATTCAGAATTATGAGATATAAATGCACAATGGTGAGATATAAATGCAGTATTGCTGGACGGAAACACCCAAGTCTGGGAAAAAAAGGTCAGAATTGTGAGATATAAACTCAGAAGTTGCAACTATCTTTTTATTTTTTATTCTGTGAAAAAAAATAATAAAAAAAAATAATTGCTTGGTATAAATTCAGAATTATGAGAAAAAATGCAAGAATTTAGAGATATAAACTCAGAATTCTGAAAAAGAATTCTGAATTTATGTTGCGCTTTTTTTTCTCAGAATAGCGAGTTCATATCTTGAAAGTTTGGCTCCAAATTGTGAGATTTTTGTGGGATAAAAAAAGTTGCATTTAATTTATTTATTTATTTATTTATTTATTTATTTATTTATTTATTTATTTATTTATTTATTCATTTATTCATTCATTTATTTTGAGGTGGAAACAGGCTTCTATACAAATTACCAGACGGCAACAAATACAAATGTTTTTTTTTAACCATTCTTTTTAGTTATGTGCAGTGCACAGTTAAACAGTTATTGGTGTGATTCGTCTATCCATAGCTAGCATACTCATAACATAAAATCTAGCAAAAGTAAGTCATTTAAATATGTAATAAGACTATTAAAAATAAATTCAGGCCTAATAAATGTAAATACATGGTAAATAAATGAATATAAAATAATAAAAATGGATGAGGGAAAATAAATTGGCAAGAGTTTTTATCTCGCCTGGCCACTGAGCTCCAAAAAAGGTGCATGACACCCCTCTGTGTATCCAGTGCTCTGCAGTATCAAGAAACTCCACAGAACTGCAGAGGAATGTCTTTTCATGGACTATTCAGTCTCAGTCTCTCTCTCTATCTATTTTGCTGTCTCTCCTTCTTTTTCATCCCATTGACAAGGTGAAAGGGATCCATCAATGCGATCCCAGCGTGCGCCTCCGCCAAAGAAACATCTGCGTGACACTGTCAGCTGTGAACAAACATGGCTCTGAAGTCCTCCCAGGATACAAACAGAGACACAGACAAAGACACTGAGAGGAAGTGATTCTGGCTTAATCCTCCATGTACTCACTAAATGGCGGAGCGGGAACAGACCAAATACATTGTCTGTCCTTCCAGTATTGCACACTTGTTTACTCAGCTTTTTTTTTGTCCACACATATATCAAAGCAGTTTGTTTAAAAGGGGAGATTGGAGCCATTGAAGAGGTGCGTTTGGACTTGATGCCAGCTCTTGCTTTTGACACCCACCTGGATGACACTTGTGAATGGCTCTAACCACTCTCGCAAAAAAAGAAAAAAGAAAAAAGAGCAACAGTCTAATCATTATGTTAAGCTCTTTTTTTCTTTTCATATGAAGAATGAAAATATTAAGACGAAAGGTTCAGAGAAGAACACGATAAAGGAGCAATGACTTTTTGATTCACCTCGTGGTTGACGATCCTGCTAAAAATGTTCACGCTGTTCCAGGCTGGTTTATACTAGTCAGTGATGGTTTGGAGTTGATCAAGCTAGTTAAGAATCATGTTGAGTGTCTTTGGGCACTCAGAATTATAGTGGGCAATCAAGAATCAGTACTGAAACAGAATCAATTCCATTTTTTGTTTTGTTTTGGAAGACTGAAACCAAATGATTTTCATGACGGTCAGTTCCGTTAACACTCCTTGAACATCTGCTTTCCCGCGCTAATGCTGGTCCAGTACATCAAGCATGCAGTGTGACAAGTGCAATCAGATTGACCAAAAAAATATATTTAGGAAATCTTTTTTTGATTTGAATCATTCTGAATCATTTGGAGAGAATATAATAGAATTCCCTATTCCTGTTTTTAAACAAAACCTACCAGGGGTATAGAAAAGAATCACTCCCTTTACAATAACATACAATCACATTTTGTTGTTGTGTAGCCTGAATTGAAGACGGACACAGTTTTCGTTTTATCCAGCTGTATTTATTCAGTGAAACCTATAACATCCAAGTGAATGATGTAACATCAACTGACTTGGAAAAAGGATGGCCCCCTCCTAAAAATGATAGGGGTGCTCCGATCACGAACGGACGATCGTTAATGCGCATCTCGTCAGTAAAGCCGGTTCTCTAATCAGCGGTTAATTCGATCAGGTGCGTGATTTCACATAGAGCAGCTGTTACTACACAGAGCCATTGTTAACTGAGAAGATGCGCCAAAAAAACGCTGAAAATGAAGTGGATTTGCGCATCTTCTCTATTAACAACGGCTCTGTGTAGTAACAGCTGCTCTATGTGAAATCACGCACCTGATGGAATTAACCGCTGATTAGAAAACCGGCTTTACTGACGAGATGCGCATTAACGATCGGCCGATCGTGATCGGGGCACCCCTAAAAAATGACTTGTAAACTCATTCTGGTCACCTTTTCAATATCACACAAAGCCATTTTTATTTTCAACTGTGATCAGCTGTGGTCATTTTAATGAGCTCAGCATGAAAAGAGCTTTTCCTGGAGAATTTCAGTTCTTGGTAGTGCAACTGAAGCAAACAATTATGGGTGGCAAGACACTCAAAAGATCTTGACACTCAAAAGGATAAAGGTGTGGACAGGCACAAGTCAGGAGATGGATACAAATTTTTTTAAAGGCTTTATCAATGCCTAGAAGCTCAGTGAAGTCTATTATTAAGAAGCGAAATGTTTTTGGTAAAACACAGATCCCTGGATCAGGACGGCGCTCCAAGCTAGATGAATGAACCAGGAGGAAACTGATCAGAGAGGCAACCAAGAGGCCTACAGCGACTCTGAAAAAGCAGGAATTTATGACAAAGAGTGGTCATTGTGTGCATGTGACAACAATATCACAAATTCTCCACAAATATGGCTTGAATGGGAGGGTTTTAAGTTAAAAACCACACCTCGAGAAAGGCCACATGCAGGCATGACTGAGCTTTGCCAAAACACACCGTGAAGATTCTGAAATTAAATTATTTTATTCTTCCCCAAACGATGTCTTACAGAAATCAAATACAGCTCACCATCCCAATAACAGCATTCCTACAACAAAGCAGGGAGGTGGTGATGTCCTGTTATGGGGTGTTTCTCTGCGGCAGGGACTTGCATGGCCTAGTCAGATCCCAGATTTAAACCTCATTGTACATTTGAGTAATGACTTGAAGACTGCAGTACACAAACGATCACCATCAAATTTAACTGAACTTCTGTTAAAACCTGAGTATTGTTTGAGCTGTAAAGCTTATAAAAATTGTAGTCATTTTGGATGTTTTGGTGTTACCATTGCAGCAAAGTTGTAAAATTGGAAATAATGTAGAAAGCTATTTCAGTAAAGGTTAGTAAGCACTTTTATTACACTGAAATCATGATAACACATTTTGTTTATGTCTTGAAATGTTGAGCATTTTAACGTTTACATACTGGCCACATTCACATCTGTTGCTTCAATGTAACCCATACAGTTTTGTTGTTGTTGTTGATGATGTTTTAAAGAGGGACAAGTGGAAAATAAGTTTTGTGTTAATATACTTTATGCCACAAATGATGTCAATTAACTTTTACCTAACTTTTACTCAACCCTGGGATATACTTTAAACTAGCTGAACCAGGAAGCCTCCTTAGATCAAACATCTCAAGTATATTAATTGATGCTGTTAGGGACTGTCACGTCAATCATACAGAAGCGTATGTGTGGTTTGTGCTTCTTAGCAGCGCCGTAGGTGTGTAAATGCGTATTTCTGCCTGAGTGCTGACTTAGCACTGAAGTATTCGCACCCTACTGTTGCAGGCGATTACATGACTAATGGAGTTCCCACAGTTTGCCCATTGCAAGAGATGTCTTTGACCTTCTGGTAAATTTAAATGTTACTCTGTCAATGTTAATGAAGCTTTTAAGACAATGCATTATGTGGTTTCTCACTCATTGTTATGCTGCTGTGGTGTGATGTACATGTGTGTGTGTGTGTGTGGGTGTGTGTGTGTGACTGCTGACTCTTGCTATTTCTTGTGAAAAGCAGGGTCTAGTTGCAGCAGCAAAGCTTTGTTGCCTGAAATGAAGCTGTATTTACTGTATTAACATCCAAGTGAAAGATATAACACCAACATATTAGAAAATTTAATAAAACACAGATTAGTCCAAACTATCGTGCCACAAAATGCTGTCCATTGAGCTTGTCTTGAACCTAGAATATTCTTTCAAGAAGCCTTGTAACATCCAAAATACAACTTACAGTTTTTTTCCCAACCGCAATAGCACCTGAACTTGGTTCAGTACACATTGCATCAATAACACAATTCTCTTTTCACAATTGTCCACCTGTGTTATGTATAAATGAAAAAGGAAATTGTCTTCATCTTTCTTTTCACTATCAAATCAGGTGGTTTCGTTGAAAGCCCCCTAGAAGCATGATTCAATGGCACATACACACTAAGTGCTCAAGTTTCAAAGACATTTTTTGGCCGATAATAGCGCTGCTTCTAAATGCAAGAGGAACAATGGAGGAACTTTAGTCTCACATCATTTATCTCCTGAGTTTCCTGAGAGTCTGAAGCCTGGGATCTGCTCCAGACATCTGCCCATTCACACGCTTTTGTATGCATACTCCTTGCTCACTTTGTTCATATTGAAATATGTGTTTTGACAACTTCACATCTCAGTAGCTTTAGGGATGCAACCGGTTCCCCCTTGCCCCTTATTTCCTCCTCGTGTGCTGGGACTCTCACATTTGCTCTTTCGTGCCTACTTTCTTTCCATTCCTCCCAGGTGAGCTGGATCAGTCAGTCTTCTGAGTCCCAGACAGCAGTGAGGAACTGTCAAATCACCTATCATTCAAAATATGTTCTAAGAACATTTTGCCAATTATTTCTGAATGTTCTCTGCAAACACTAGAGAAATAGTTAAGGGAACAGTATATGTTATCAATCATTATGGGAACATAACTTTTGAATGTTCTCTGAGAGATGTACAGTATTTTTTTTTTTTTTGTGCTAGCGCTTTGAGAACATTTTTAAAGACCTGATGACTTTAAATGAACATTTTATGCTTCTCTGTTAGCTGAGGTAGAAAGGTTTTAAACTATTGGTTACATACAACTTTAAAAGAAAATAGTGGTTAGTGGTAAATATTATATTGGTAGCAGTTACAAATAGCAATTTGTCAACTTTTAATCATATCATCAAAGATTAATTTGAATACCTTGTGTAAACAGGGTATATGATGCAGATCTTTGTGTTAAAGTGTCAACACTGTTTGGTGAATTTGCGCTTTGTTTTTATTGTGTGGCTCCTTCCATGTATTTAATGATTAAACAAGTTCTGTTTTCGGGGATTTTCGGCTTAGGGTTCAAATGTATTTTAAGTTCTTTTTGAAAACAATAAAAAGCAGAAAAATGTGCATCTCTCAAGTAAAATATGGTGGCATGAAGTCTTAACGTTGATGGTTTGATGGTTGATGTTTTGAGTCACTCATCTTGTACTCTTAACAACCTACACTTTTTCCATATATTGTATTTGAGTGTTGAATTCATAAAGAAGTACATTTCTCAAACCATACTGAAGCATCAGTTTTTCCCCTCTCCAAGTCTTAAGAGTAACAAAACCAGTCTGGTCTGAAAGTGTGGGGGTTCTCTCCTCTGAAACTGGCTACCATTAGGGGAATTCCACCCATTTCAGTACGAGGAGGACATGGATTTTCCACAAAAAAGAAGATACGTTCACTACGGTCCATTGGGCTGTACAGTTCAGTGCCATAGCCAAACTGTGAAGCCCCACGCACCAGCCGAGAACATCAGAAGTGTATTTAGATTGTGAAATAAGTCATACAGAACTCTGTAATCACTGCTTGTTTCTCTTTTTTGTTTGGTTTGCAGGTGGCCATGGATTTCACGTAGGCCAAATCTTGTGCATGCATTCAAGTAAGTGCTGGTTAAAGGTTTTGCTGACGTTGCAGTTTGCTGACGTTGCAAGCCACTCTTTATTAAAAAAATGCCCTGCCATGGCATAAGACAGAAGTTTTAAATGGTTAATCAAGGGTTAAATGGTTTAGGTTTGTTAAAGGGCATATAGGAAGTTGTCTGCTATGAACCAGGAAATACCAGCTGGTAACATGATGAAGTTTTGTGGCGCGAAATACCAACATACCCACTAAAACCTACAGGCTGTTGACCTTAAAGTAAATGTGTTTCTGTGGTTACCAAGTCTTGTAATGTCAGTTCCTAAAAAAGTGACATGGAAATTATGAAGTGAAATTATTAATTATTATAATCAGTGAACATGGAGAATTATAAGCTCATGATTTGACACCTGTTCACTGCACTTCATTTCAGTTTCGTTTGTTTGTTGCTTTTATGTTCTTGTTGTTTCTTTCTTTCTGTGCCTGGCATCAAACCATTTCACTGTATCCTATTGAGTTTTTCTACATTTCCCACAAGTATATAAATACACATAGTTTCATTGAACAGCACGGAGGTGGGTGTTGTTTTAAGGGCTCATTTTTTCAGTAAAGTGATAATGCATTTGTGTGTATAGGGACAAGTCTTACTGGGAGCGGGCGTTGCTGACAATGACTCCTTCAGTTGTTCTTTTGCACGAGCTGTGAACCTCAGGTCTGAAAATATTTGGTTTGTTGTGGTAGTTTAGATTAAGATGTTGCAGCCGTTTAATATCTCCTTCAACTGTAGATGTCTTGCATATTCGGAAAATGCTATATGTTTGACTTGGCAATGATATAATGTACCTTTTTCGTCCAAACATTTAGAGCACACATCTGGAATGTTAACAGACATATGATGAAGTCTAAAAGGGGTAAATCTACACAGAATATCAGATTGAATCAGTCATACTGAAAACATCATGAGTGAATCAGCGGTACCGCATCGTCTCTCTTTCATCTTCAAAATGGCTCTCGTCTGCACTACAAGAGATCCGCTGCCAGTGGTGGAAAGAGTACTGAAACAATATACCCAAGTAAAAGAACCATTACATTCCAGAAAAAAATTTAGTGTGAGTAGAGTTAAAAGTAATTGTGCAAAAAACTACTTGAGCAGGAGTAAAAGAGTAGGTTATTTAAAAGTACTCATAAGTGTTGAAAAAAATGAAAGAGTCATTCACAGTACACTCATCCTCATTTAAATCATAATCAGCCACTGAGCCAGAGTGTTGCATGTAAAGTAGTAATATTTAGAACAATGCAAAGAATACAAAAACCATTAGAAACTCATAGGAGAGTTCATCACACCCTATGATATGGGTTAAAAAGTGGGGCCGTTCACATATCACGCCTAAAAATCGAGTGGAAAATGCTAGTCGCGCCACTTTCTCCTTCTTTCCAAAGCGCTCGGGCAGTTGCACCCCTGAGGTGTCTGCCTTTGCTAAGCAACCATGATGTGCTCTCTCCATGAAGATGCAGAAATTTCAGCAAAGGATAAATGGATTTTCAGCTCTAAAACTCGCTTGCAGAAGCTCTGCTACTAAATTTATTTCAAAATGGCAAACCATATACAGCTATGGTCACCTGTTCCTTCATCTTAGCTGAGCTTTCAACAGCTAAGATGTTGTTATGGGAAAATATTAAGCTGATTGGTTAGTTCTTGTCACATGATCCGCGGTGTGCTTGCGGTATTCTGAAAAGTTTAGATGTTTTTAACTCGATGAGGTGCGGACACGGCTGGAAAAAACGGACGCGTCGCACCGCGTGCGCGTCGCGACCATGTCACTTCCGTTATTCCTACATTGGAAATAACTAACTTGCGCACTCAAAAGACGCGCTATGTGAACGGCCCCTAAAAAGAGCTAGTTTCTCTCCAAAGGAGTGCCAGTTATGGTGTTTTGTGATAAAGAAATTTGAATTATAAACATGGTTATTAATGTTACAATTTAATTGTAAAAGCACATTGTTCTAGATAGGGGCAACATCCCCTACCTTTTACATAGCTTAATTTACTCAAATTGTTATGCTGATAATACAATTTAAATAAGTAAGTATTTCCCGGGAAACTTTTTCAAAAGAAACGCGCACACACACAAATGCACATCTTTTTGCGGGGGCCACGGCGGTCGGGGCCAATAAGCTGCTCTATCAGCAGCATCCACAGCTGAATGGAACAAAAAGTGTCGAACTGTTGAAAATGTTTTTATGCGAGTGCACTAGTCTTGCTAAATGAAGGTGGATTTGATCAAATTGATCAAACAAAAACTTTTACTAAGGAGCTGCAGTTTTATTACATCAAGCACTGACAGAGATGGAGTTTAATAATTTTACTATTTCCCTCTGTCACATTCATGGCAATTACTTTTTCCAGTGCTTTGCGACATCTTTTGAACTAAATTTGAACGCAGAACTGTTTATTTGTACTGATAGACTACTCGATATGAATTTGGATCAGCATAGGCTACATTTGTGATAATAAGAAAATAGCTTGTACTTATTATTAAAACAAATAGAAAGCAAATAAGAGGTATTAATAGTCATCCATTTGAGTTAACATATGTTATGATAAATTTAAACATAGATTTCTTTTTTTACATCTATGCTATTAAAATAATGGAACATTAGGTCATGAATATTGTCTCAAAAGTCATGGAAATTTATTTGTAAAAATATGTACAAAGCCTGAAGTAAAGCTCCATCTTCATATAGATCCACAATTTTCTGAATGCCTCTTGTATTCCATTATTTAAAGCCTCCATCTTTGTTACCTGGTATAAATTGTTCATTACCCCAAATAAGAGTCAATTGGGACAGTCTTGGAATATCACCTATATGTTTATGTGCAGCATGCCAAATTGAAATTGTATTTTTAAGAAAATTATTTTTTGTTTTCGTCTTCAATTGCTTAATATCTGAAGAGTATAGATACATTTTTAAAGGTACAGTACAGCATATCTGGGGATGACTTTTGTTCAATGTCTACCCAAGCTGGAGGTGTTGTTGTAAGGAAATAATGTAATGCTGAAGTCAGTTGGGCAGCTGTATAATACCATCTAAAATTGGAAAGCTGAAGTCCTCTCCTTTCAAAGTAGATGTAATAGCTAGTAGTCTAGCTTTTCTGTCATTCTAAATAAATTGGGCAGGTAGATTGTTAAGTTTGTCATATAACATGTTTGGTAACAGCAATGGAAGTGTCTGTTGCTACAGCAGTACAACAATTTGGATAAAATAGACATTTTTATGAAGTTAATTTGTCCGGTCATGAATATTGGTAAATTTGACAATTTGTGCAATATTTCCCTCAGTTCTGTCCATCAGGGGATCATAATAATTATAATTGTTTTACTAAGGTCGAGAATGATTTTGACACCTAAATAAATAAAACATAAATGGGGTGCTTGTTATGGGTTTATGTCTTTCTTGAATATTAAGAAACAATAATACTGACTTAAAATTATTAATGCTTTTTTCTAAGTTAAGGTGTATTTGATGTACTAACATATTTTTGTACATTTAAAGACAATATTTTTTATCATTTTGATTTTATATTTAATTTATACTTTATTACTTACATATGTTTTACTTTTTTTTCTTAAGGCATACTGAAATGATTCACTATATTTAAACTCGGATAATTTTGATTTATGTTTTTTTGTAAATTTATTATTCTACTTTACTTGCTTAAGGTGTACTAAATGTATTTATAATTTTTTGTTTAGATGTATTTTTTGTGTAAATATTTTTTTGTTTTGTTATTTCTGACCTTATAAAGAAACTATTTCCCTTTTTTTTTTAATTTTTTATAACTCTTTGACCTTTAGACTCTGACCTAGACATTGGACAACCATCGTACCAATAGCAACAGCAGTGTAGATTCTCGGTATCACAAATGATATGATACTTAAACATGCCGAACCACTGAAACCTGAATTACAGTTGAATTCCTGTAAATGCTCTCATAAGGGGTTTCCAAGCTATTTATAAATCTCATTCATTACTAAACCTCCTTTCATTTACTTTTGCCTCTTTTATTATACAATAATTCTTTGTAAATCCTGAAATGGAGGATGTCTGTAAACGAATTAAATAAATTCAGTATGACACAGAGGTAATTATGGACAGTGGAACATATGGCTTAAAGCGCTTATGCCTTTTGTATAAACTCTTGCTTGGACTGGAGTCACTTGTTTGGATTGTACTAAAGATGATGCCAATTTAATCTGTCAATCCAGGAATTCACAGTTGTGTGTCTTTTCTTAAAGACAGCGATGAGGAGTCCCTAACTAAAAGTAGCTGAACTAAATGCATTACAGTAGCTCATTTTACAGTAGCAATCTATTTTTCCAACAAATAGCATTTATAGTGTAATAGTGATTAGAATGACTCTTTAGACATGAACATTTGCACTCTTTTCAGTTCCTGGGAATCGGGTCTGTGCAGCTGCCGGTTGCAGTTGAGCTCCGGCTGAAGCCACAGTTTCTAAAACCCCTCTCCACCCCAGCTACAAGTTCTCCTGGAACGGTTTAGCGCGTCTTTCCTTGCGGTCAGCTCTCCCTGCGGTTCAGACATGCCACCCAATCTCCCGCTTATTGGACCCATCTGTCTCATTAGATTGTGTGTCATTTCTGGTGCAGTTTTAAATGTCAGATTTGGAGGCCAGCCTGTATCACTTCCTCTTCCATTAAACACGCTAGAGAAAACGCCAGGTTCTTCATAGGGTTGGCATGATTTCCCTACAGGGTTTAAATTGGTATATGAGATATTTTGAGATCCAGCTGCATTTTTTCTTGGATGAAATTTTCCTTCCACCTTGAATATAAAGTGTTCCACAGGATTTAGCCCAGTTAATAAACTCTAATAGTATTGCAACATCCTGTTTAAATAGGGTTTTTGCCATCATATTGAACCATATATGAGTTCAAGGACGTGCAACTGCAGTGGCCGTCCCCAAGCAAGGACCCAAGACTGAATAACGTACAATGTAATAGCAACACTCATTAGCGCACAAAGCAAACTAAACATTTTTTAAAGGGGGGGTGAAATGCTATTTCATTCATACTGAGTTTTTTACACCGTTAAAGAGTTGGATTCCCATGCCAAACATGGACAAAGTTTCAAAAATTAAGTTGTACGTTTGAAGGAGTATTTTTGTTCCCAAAATACTACTTCCGGTTTGTCACAAGTTTCGGAAAGTTTTTTTCGAGTATGGCTCTGTGTGACGTTAGATGGAGCGGAATTTCCTTATATGGGTCCTGAGGCACTTCTGCTGGAAGAGCGCGCGCTCCCGTATAGTGAGGCTGAGCAGCACAGACATTTCACTGATCAGAGCAAGAGCATCGCGAAAAGTCACAAAAAAAGTGTGTTTTTTTTGGTTGCCAGGGCAAGACAACCCTGCACAGATTACCAAAAAAAACAGCATTAAGGGAGTGGATGGAGTTTATTTTTACAGAGCATCAACGGAGTTGTGCAAGTGTTTTTGTTTGTTCCCTGCATTTCGAAGATGCTTGTTTTACAAACAAGGCCTAGTTTGACGACGGACGTATCGTTTATTTCTTAAGGATGATGCAATCCCAACGAAGGGTCACGATCGTGTGTTGGAACTGCAGGCAGTGAGTAAAACTGCTTAAAATATCTCTGCCTCATTGTTAGTGCATCCCCTCCCATGCCGGAGACCCGGGTTCGAGCCCCGCTCGGAGCGAGTCGTTGCTGCTGCTGCTTTCGTTCAGTTTCAGCCTCTGGATCTGATTCTGGATCATAAATAAACGGCTGAATCTGACTGTAAGCCATTGTTTGTTTTGGATGATGGTTTTTCCCTCACGGTAATGTCACAGCTTCCACATCCTCTCAACGCAAAAGCCTACTGGCGCTCGTGATTCTTTAGCTCCACCCACACGTCACGCCTCCAGCGGCTCGTGTTTTTCCGGGAAAAATCGGTACAGACTATCTTTCTCTTATGAATATAATAAAACTAAAGACTTTTTGGAGTTATGAAGGATGCAGTACTACTCTATAGGTACTCAAGATTAACAGGATATTGAGTGAAAACGAGCATTTCACCCCCCCTTTAAAGAGTTTGGCACAGATGTGTTCCAACTTTGATTTTCAGGATTGGTTAAAAACTACAGTAGTCATTTTATTACAAACATTACAGTATCTAATGTTTAAATTAAGTGTATATTTGGATTGGTGCTGTGTTAAGCTTTTAAATTGTTTGTTTTAGTTATAGATTTCGTATTTTGATGAGTAATATCTTATAAAATGAGTCAGAATTTTATTATCTAATATTCATACATTTTATTCGGTTTTACTCTAAAAAGGCATCTAATTTCAGTTGACGAAAATAATGATTTAGTTCAAATGAAACCAAATATTAAAACAATTTATATATACATTTAAATTACATTTATGTTGTGTAGATATATAAATAATTTCACAGCTTGCAGATTATTGATTATGATTGGGTTATATGTAAAAATCATAATTTTTTGTAGATTTCTTTTATTTAAAAACATTAATGCATTTTTTATATGTTGAGCCATTTTTTTCCCCTCTTGTTTTAGTCAACAGCATTTGAATGAAAGTCCTTTAAATACTTGTCTCGTCTTCGCTATCATTAGTTGGATTTCCATCTAAAGTTGCTCATATAAATTATTTGAAAAATTGGAATATCACATAAAACATTTGCGAATAAGCACTGGTTCCATCTAACCAGTCAACGAGAACAAAATTCCTGATAAACTGGCACTAAATGTCATAAGAAAAGTAGGAGAAGCCATTGAATATAATGATTATATAATAGTCCACATGCCTTTTTTGATGCGCATGGGCATTTATTCGGCAAATGCATTTCCGTCACCCATTTTTGCACGTCAAAAACCACCTCAAGCGAACGTATAAACTTTTGCAAAGGGATTTTAAATTTGCCGTTTCCATCACTCGTTTCTGATGCCATACTTCAATATGCACATAAAAACAGTTTAATGGAATCATAGCTATTGATCAAATCAAAAACCCTTGGTAATCAAACATTTTCATTACTAATTTTATTAGCTGGGTGGCATGTGTAGTTTCGGCATGACAATAATGACGTGCAATCCCATGAGGGTGTCTGGTTGGCTCTGTACTGCTTATTTGATCGCACATACAGTATTGTTCAAAATAATAGCAGTACAATGTGACTAACCAGAATAATCAAGGTTTTTAGTATATTTTTTATTGCTACGTGGCAAACAAGGTACCAGTAGGTTCAGTAGATTGTCAGAAAACAAACAAGACCCAGCATTCATGATATGCACGCTCTTAAGGCTGTGCAATTGGGCAATTAGTTGAAAGGGGTGTGTTCAAAAAAATAGCAGTGTCTACCTTTGACTGTACAAACTCAAAACTATTTTGTACAAACATTTTTTTTTCTGGGATTTAGCAATCCTGTGAATCACTAAACTAATATTTAGTTGTATGACCACAGTTTTTTAAAATTGCTTGACATCTGTGTGGCATGGAGTCAACCAACTTGTGGCACCTCTCAGCTGTTATTCCACTCCATGATTCTTTAACAACATTCCACAATTCATTCACATTTCTTGGTTTTGCTTCAGAAACAGCATTTTTGATATCACCCCACAAGTTCTCAATTGGATTAAGGTCTGGAGATTGGGCTGGCCACTCCATAACATTAATTTTGTTGGTTTGGAACCAAGACTTTGCCCGTTTACTAGTGTGTTTTGGGTCATTGTCTTGTTGAAACAACCATTTCAAGGGCATGTCCTCTTCAGCATAGGGCAACATGACCTCTTCAAGTATTTTAACATATGCAAACTGATCCATGATCCCTGGTATGCGATAAATAGGCCCAACACCATAGTAGGAGAAACATGCCCATATCATGATGCTTGCACCTCCATGCTTCACTGTCTTCACTGTGTACTGTGGCTTGAATTCAGAGTTTGGGGGTCGTCTCACAAACTGCCTGTGGCCCTTGGACCCAAAAAGAACAATTTTACTCTCATCAGTCCACAAAATGTTCCTCCATTTCTCTTTAGGCCAGTTGATGTGTTCTTTGGCAAATTGTAACCTCTTCTGCACATGCCTTTTTTTTAACAGAGGGACTTTGCGGGGGATTCTTGAAAATAGATTAGCTTCACACAGATGTCTTCTAACTGGTCACAGTACTTACAGGTAACTCCAGACTGTCTTTGATCATCCTGGAGGTGATCATTGGCTGAGCCTTTGCCATTCTGGTTATTCTTCTAACCATTTTGATGGTTGTCTTCCGTTTTCTTCCACGTCTCTCTGGTTTTGCTCTCCATTTTAAGGCATTGGAGATCATTTTAGCTGAACAGCCTATCATTTTTTGCACCTCTTTATAGGTTTTCCCCTCTCTAATCAACTTTTTAATCAAAGTACGCTGTTCTTCTGAACAATGTCTTGAACGACCCATTTTCCTCAGCTTTCAAATGCATGTTCAACAAGTGTTGGCTTCATCCTTAAATAGGGGCCACCTGATTCACACCTGTTTCTTCACAAAATTGATGACCTCAGTGATTGAATGCCACACTGCTATTTTTTTGAACACACCCCTTTCAACTAATTCAACTAATTGCCCAATTGCACAGCCTTAAGAGCGTGCATATCATGAATGCTGGGTCTCATTTGTTTTCTGAGAATCTACTGAACCTACTGGTAACTTGTTTGCCACGTAGCAATAAAAAAAATACGAAAAACCTTGATTATTCTGGTTAGTCACATTGTACTGCTATTATTTTGAACAATACTGTACAAGCTCATGCACACAAACATTGTTTTACAGTGCATTGTTTGACGGTGCACAACGACTCAATGAAGGAAACATCTGCCTGCGTGTTGCACAGTCTGCACCAGATCACCACAGTCAGCTAACTGAGGGAGAACTTCTGCACGGCACATCCAGATCGCTGGAGAAACTGCTGCTGCTGCTCTCTCTCTCTCTCTCTCTCTCACACACACACACACACACACACACACACACACAAGTGAAGTTCTGCTTCAGCATACCACCAGCATCCTCCACAGCAGCTGTGTGCGTGTGTCTGTTTGTGTATGTGTGTCAGCACATGAACTTTCTCTTTCATCCAGCAGTTGGGAACATGCCTCAGTCCTCACCACTGGCCATCATCTCTGTTCCATATTCTTCTGGAGCGCGTGGACGTACACACGCACAAGTGCGCACAGTTCCTGTGTGGTAACCCTGATTAGATGCAGTGGGCTACACTGAGTAGTTCTGAGATCAGTAGAATGGCACACATTTTTTTTTTTTTCAGCAGACTTTGTGCAGAGGAAGACTTTGGTTGTGCAGAATTGCAATGTGTTATTTCAGAGCCAATTAAGGCTCGCTTTCATCCTTTTTCAAAGTAATGTCAAAAGAAAGCTGATGCAGAAATGACGTCTGGTTAGTAAGGCTCCTTTTAACCTGATGTGGTTTTAGGGATAAAACCCATGTATTTTCTAATTTAAATGCAGTTTGTTAAAGGCACAGTATGTTCTGTGGTTGGTGGCACATGTGGTACATGAAATGAAGATCACATAATCTGATTACTTTTTGAGATAAATAAAGGGGTAGATCATAGAAAAATGCAGAATGTTTAAACTGTTTTTGTCCATCCAATGAAAGCAGGGTTTCTGCAGATCTGAACACAAATTAAAAGGTCTTATAGTCTTGCATTTACCTTTACAAAACGAAATGTTATAATGGGTCACTAATTAGTGGTCCCAATTCAGATCCATGGTTTATTCATAATTTATTATTGATTTAGTATATTCATGTTTTGTCCACATGTAGAAATGGAGCACTGAAGCAGCACACATACCATAAAAAAACAATTGCATTTCATGATTTATTTACACAGGAAACACAATAATGGGAAACAAAGAATCCATGTGTTTAATCTTGCTTCAAGGCAAAAATGCATGCGATTACCATAATTGGTGTCCTATCCTGTGAGTTTCCTCGGGTTCCTCAGATAGGAAGCTCTTTCCCTGAAAACAAATGGCTACCGCGGTGACTTCTCTGCAAGTCCAGACTGCCAGTGGCCCTAGCTGTCCTCTCTCCCAGCCACATAAATAGTCTAGCATGGGTAAGGCATGATTGGACATTATAATAATAATATCCCGTTTAGCAAAAGGGAAAGCACAGACCCACTCATTCCCAGAGTGAGTGGTGGGAAGAATCAATGACTTCCTTTTTCGAGTCTCTGTGGATTAAGGATACAGCGCAGGTCCCGAGGGCATCTATCATTAATAGTCCTCTCGATAAGCTTGCAGAACATGTGAGAACCTCTGGTCAATGAATCAAACAAGAGATCGCATGAAACGTGCATCTTCCAACCACGAGCGTGTAGTATCTTGTATCGTCCACACAATGGGTGAGCAGCAAAGGTGTGTGACATGTGAATGTGTTGAAGACAGCAACCTGAGATTTGAGCTTTTGAAGTGTCAGTCCAGGTTTCTATTGCTCTAGAATTGTCGGGCATTCACCACAAGTCTGTCCCGGGGTGCAGCGCCCTGAGCGAGGGAGTGGGGGATTTCTTCTCAGGTAAAGTGTTCCTGGGCTTTGTGCTCCACCACCAATCGGAGTCCAATATATGAGTATGAGAAGCGCTCGAGTATCGGAAATAGATCAGCAGCTCTGCCCTATAGACTGTGCTGGGCTGATGGTTGCCAATGGGGAAAGCCCCAGCGTATGTATGCGTGACTCTATTCATGAGAATATCAATTAAGAATCACATGTCATTTCTGACACTCTTTAGCTGTGTGAAACACAGGCAAAAAAGGCTATTAGCGAAGTATTGATATGTTCTATTTTATTAAACCTTTCATTTTAATTATTTAAATATACATGTATATAGAAAACTAAGAGTTTTTAGTGATGATTTTACTATTGATTTAGCATGTATTTTATACATATATAGGTATATAATAAAATATTAGGAAATGGTTTCGTAGGATGGGAAGTATTTCACCTGCTCATTTAACATTCAGAAATTAATAAAAACATGGAGTTATTTAACACTACATAACAAAGCTAAATCTGACATTTATTATGAGTTTGTGTGCTGGCTTTGAAATTTAACATTTAGGGCCCTATCTTGCACCCAGCGCAATTGACTTTGTACACCGACGCATGTGTCATTCCTATTTTGCACCCGCGCAAAGCGCGCTTTTCCCTCCACAGAAGCACGTCGCTAAACTAGTGAATGAACTTGCGCTCCCTGGGCGGTTCAGCGCAAAAAAGGAGGCGTGTTCCGGCGCAAACAATCCCTGGTGCTATTTTGCTGTTCCATTAAACAATTGCGCCACTGACCAGAAAAAACCTAGTCTAAAGTCAGTGGCGCGTTGCGCGTTGTTCATTATGCTATTTTAAGGGCGCATGCTTGACCATAATGTATAGCGTGCACAACGCGCATACACTTTGCTCATGTAATCTACACAGATGCAACAGTTATTTTTGCATATCATAAATTGTTACACTAAAAAAAATATTAACACATGAGATGACGGAAATCATTGTGGTGTATTTTGGGTGGGTTTCTCCCATCCCCATACAACACAACTTCTCTGTCTTTCACTGCTCTTACAAGAACATCAGTCTCCTCGGCTGTGAACCGCTCCTGGCGTGCGCCTGGTAAATACGCCATAATAATAGCAATCCATAATGGAACTTGCGCACCTGCTTTTAAAGGGAATGTTGGATGACGCTCTGATTGGTTTATTTCACGTTACGCCCAAACCACACCTATGAATAATGAAGCTACTTCAGACCAACCCATTTTAGATTTGCGCCGGGCGCAAGAGCCATTTATCCCGCCGGGAAAATAGCAACAGCGCCGAGACCCGCCCACAAACTTACTTGCGCTTCGCGCTTTGACACTTGCGTTTCAGATCGTTAAAATAGGGCCCTTAATGGCAATAATTAGCCATTTTATCCTCAGAAATCAGACATATATTAAAACAATTCAGTGATATTAGGGTTGAAAGTACTTGATATAAGACTGAAAAGATAACAAATTGTATCGCCCGTCTCTAACACTGACGTTTTAACTGGTATGCAGTTCGATCAGAAATGCATAAAACAAGCAGGACACAAAATACTTGGCGTTTCACTTAAAATCAAAGATGATGTACAGAATTTAGTTCATTTAATTGTTCAACTAACCCACTGAAATGCAACCAGAAAGAATTGTTGCTGTTTCTTCTCGCTTACATTTCCCTTAGATGCGCTCCTGCGGGCAGGGTGGCAACTGTCCGCCTTTGAGGACAAACCTGCGGTCCCTGAACGGTCACAGAAGCACCAGCGTACATACCGACATACCTAACTGATGGTTGAACCCCTCCCAGAGCGAGGGCCAAATAGCGAGCCCACCCAGCTCCGTCGGCCCTCTACGGTCTACCTTCCGCGTTCCTTGTCGGGTACGGCCGAGGATCAAGGGCAGGCTGTGCGTCGGGGGACTCGGTAATGAGTGCAGGGGCCCGGCCATCACTTTCAAGCTCTGGCCTAGGAGTGTAATTTCATCAAACGCTATTTCCTGCAGATAAGGACCAAAACATTTCTCATCTTTTCTTATATTTAGGATGGGAGGTAGCGGGAGTGTTTGACGTGATTTCGACTGAGGGAATGTGAATCATCTGCAGCTCTGGTAGCATTTCAGTGTGTCACGTTTAGGGTCATCTGCCAGTGTATGTGTGCAAGCACACACTTTGTGAATAGACGCTTATCTATGCTTCGTTGTGTCCATTCAAACATAACGTAACTCCGCTCTCTAGCTCTTTAATAGCTTAATCAGGCCTGTATTACACTATTACTTTACTCACCCAAGACCTTGCAAATTGTTTCCAGCTTTGAGGAAAATCAGTTAAGATAGTTTGCAGGCCCTGATAGGCAGTAGATTTTAATTTAGCGTGGTTGGTCCTTGTTCTCTCTCTTTTGGTTTTGTGTTTAGACTACAGAGAGTTTGATATTTGCCTTATCTAACTTTGTTTGACTTCAGTAGCATATTGCTTGCTGTTGGCATTCCCACAGTTGGAAAGTGTGTTGTGTCAATGTATGTGAAACATTAGGAACTCATATGAATCTGAACTTGAATGCCGCTGTAACAAGGGAGAGGAGGACAAGCAGATGAGGACAAACATGGTACTTCCTTCCACGTGCTTCTACAGTGATCCCAATCATTCATAAATTTGCACACCCAGGGAGTTTTGGAAGTCTGTCCATCCTGTTCATTATCTGGAGGCCTCTGGCCATTAGGCTGGAATGAGAAACCATCACAGGCTCATCTCTAGATAACGTCATGGTCCAGAGGGACGACAACCTGAAAGCCATGACAGCTCCCTTTTCCGCTGGCTCTGTCTCAGTTCATCACTCCCTGCCCACTTTCATCTGGACTCACTCTCTCTTTCTTGGTTTATTGTCCTGTCAATGCACTGATGTAGCGCTTAAAATGCATATTTAAAGGTGCTGTGTGTATGATTGACACTGAGTGGTTAAACTGGGTATTGCAGTCCAAACTCAAAATATTGGAAAGGGGTTTTTTTTTTTCACCTGGCCCCTCCTCCTCAGACTGGATGCACATGCAGGTTACCAGATTCAATAAACATGAGCGCACTTGACAATGAATGAAATTAAATAACCTGTGTTTCCACCAACTGGCAACCCGGGGTGCTAAAAAACAATTGGGCAAACTGACAGTGGGCGGGTTTCACAAACCAAAACAAAGAATGACATTGCGGCCTGGAGCACACATTTTCAAAGGAGAGTAACTGACTGTAGCATTGTTTTTCAGATAAACAAGTAGTTTAACTTAGCATGTTTCTTAAATATCAGCAAACATGGTGTTTTTATGTTTTAGTAGAGTCAAAATCTCACATACAGCACCTTTAAATTCAGTTAGTATTTTAAAGAAAGTAAATAATATGAGTAAGTTTCAGGTTTTGGCAATTTGTGTGAAAGGCAGTTGTAGTGGAACATATGCATAAACACTATGCAGAGGTTCAGTGACCTTTACTCACCTCACATTTCACAACTACAGTATTCTTCCTTTTTCATCTCAGATTCTGTATCTCTCAAACCATCCATTTAAAATTTAAGATGTAATAATGTTTATAACAATGTTAAATTTACTTATATGAGTTTAAAGGAACACAGTTACACTTTGTTGTTGATAAAAGGAAATTTGAGAATTTGCAATAGGGCTTCGTAAAGATTTGGAAGCACTGTTATAGGCCGAGCAGCCGCCATCTTGTTTTCTGCTTTCCAGTCCTCATGCATACCAGCATATATGAAGGAGAGCAGATGAGGAAAGAGGATATTTTCAGTGTTCAGACAGGGCCATGGTCTATCTCATCCTCTCTGTCTCTTTTGACCTCTGTCTCTCGTGTTTGTCTATGTCTTCCTGTCTTGCGCTCCTTCCTCTCTAGCTCTCTCTTTCCTTTCCTTTTGACTGTTTTTCACAGTATGACTGCTCTGCCTTGGCCTCTTCTCCATTTTTTAATCTCTGTGCCTTTTATCTTAGCCCCAGCCATTTATGTAGATTTCTTGGTAGAGCATTTAACAATTTCCCCCCTCAGTCATCTCACAGATTCGCCTCTCTCAGCAGTCTGTTCTGAAAGCCCAACTCGCCAAAATGTAAATAGTGCAGAGGCTTTCTCATTACCTCACTGGATATTTTTAGGTGCCTCTTAAGAGCAGACACAAGAGGAGGCCCATAACTCACCAGCTAGAAGAAAAATCATAGACAAAACAAAACAATAATACATTAACTATATGAGAAGGCAGTACAGTAAAGCATGCAACAGTGGGCTGCAAAACTGCATGTAAAGAAGTCCTTTTGCTTTTGTCATTTTTATGTCACATTTGAAAGCAGCAATACCTCAAACCCTTGATGTTGCAAAACCTTTTGGGGAAGTTAGAAATGGTCTTCATCACTGTGTGGGAACAGGAGTTGGTGTCTGAAGAGAGATCACTGTTGTCATCACATCATCCTTCGCTACCCCTCCGTCCGTGTGCCTCTCCCTCTGCTGGTACAATGTATCCAAGTCTCTAGCAACAGCTTTGAGGAAAGGAGGGAATTTTGCTCTGTCTGCTGTGTCTGTGGGGCTCAGCTTTAGTGGGGTGTTCCCTCCCTAGTTCCTCTCCAGCAAAATTACCTTCAGCGGCAGTTGGAGCCAGATGATGACACACATCTGGGGGTCTGTGCCCAAAGCCGAGGTGAAGCCTATCTTGATGCTTCTGCTTATGATGTAGTCATCATAAGACTCTTTTCGCTACGTCTCCCTTCTTTCTTCCAGGAAAGGCCTTTTCCCCAGCCCGTTCACACTGTACTAAACAACAAATCAAATGATGACAAGGATGATTTTTCTTTTTCTTTCTCTATTTACTTTTGCTCTAAGATGTCTAAATATGGCTTGGTTTGGCTCAAGAATATTAGTTATTTGGTGTCCTTGATATTCATTAGGCCCAATAGTCCTACCTGATTGGCTGAAAGCCATATACAAACGGGTTTTGTTTATACATTTATATTATACATATTTTAATAAAAAAAATGTATTTAAGTATTGTAAAAAAAATCTAAAATTATGATTATTTTCCAGAAAGATGAACTGTGAACTTTGTCTCCCAACGCACTGCAATGCAAATATGTAACTTAAATCAAAGCGTACATTTCCACCATTCTTTTGAAATCCTTGACACTCTTAATCGCCACTGCAACAGGTTTGACTTTTTTTTTTCCTGTAAGTGTTGTACTTAACTGCTGTACTCATTGCACACTTTGAAAGGATGACTCAGAACTTCCACTGAGGTGAACATCCTCCATCCTGTCACCCGTAGTCACACAGAAACACAGAGAGTGACACCAAATGCACCTTTTAGTTGTATGCGTTGTTGAATTTCTCATTCTGTTTCTGTTGATAAGGCTAGAGCCAAAGAAATCACCTAAGCTCAGTGCACAAAAACAAAAAAACAAGTCTCTCTGCAACAAAGCGGGTGACAGTGTTGCTGCATTTAATGGACTGGCTCCAGAGTTCATCCCCCATCTCCATTCAGTCTTCACTACAGTGACAAAACTCCATCGGAGTGGATCGGATCCAGCAAGGATTCTCCTCTCACACTTCCTCTTTTTCATCTGGCCAGAGCGACTTCCTGCCCCCTGGATGCCGCGAGGCCATAGGGGAGGATGTGTCCTGAGGAGGGCTTTCCATTAGTACAAAGAGGTGCTGAAGAGAGAAGCCTTCATCCTTCCTTCCTTTAAAGAACTCTAAAACATGACATCATATACAGAAATTTAAAAGGGGAGGGTAGAAGGAGGAGGAAAGGTTTAAAGCCATATAAAGAACTTATCTTTCCTTTTCAAAGCATGGCAGCTCAATCCGACACCAGTCTTCCAGGAGGCTTCTATCAGACTCAGCATTCTGTTTCCTAAAGGCTACAAAAATATCCTTCTTATTTCAGAAACTTACATAATTTCTTCTCCCTCTTCTCCTTTGCATGGAATCTAATAAAGCAATGAAACTAATAAAGTGAATTAGGTTTTGAGCCGGGCATTGGCGCACAAGAGCCCTTTATGTCTTTCCTCGCAATATGGAGCTCACAGAGTGGAGCTCACATGAAGGTCTCGCAGGGGAATGGCTCTGGTTTGGTGTGCAACGTCTGCAAGCAATCCGTACACCTAAATGTATAGTTTTGATGTCAGGTACTTCTTGGGGTCTGCTTTCACATGCAGTCCAATTTTAGTTGAAGATGGATGTAGAGTGGGTTGCTGAAGCTTCGGCTGTAGAAAAAGGACAAGACAAAAGGCAAATGTAGGAAGCTTGACGCTGTTGGACCACATGCTTTGCCATGCCAGAAGTGGCCTTAAGGAGAAAAGTTGAGAGAGAGCAAGGAAAAAAACTGCTCTTTCATTTTACTGTGGAGCCAGCTGTACTGTACTTCAGTGGCACTGTGCACTCTATACACTCTGCTGAACTGCCAGATAGTAATCAATTATAACCCTTGTCACTTGGGGCCATGGGTATAGCAGCTGGCCACAGGAAGCACAAGTTCCATAGCCTCTTAGCCAATCAACTGCCTCCAGCTGTCCCCACACTTAACCACCATTCAAAGTGTGGCTGCTGCGTGCTACTGACGAGGTTCCCTCACCGGACTTTCTTTTCCAGTTCTTCCTTCCTAATTCTCAACAGCGCAGACACATCCGCCTCAGGCTCTGACCACCACCCTCCCCCCTAAAGCGTCTCTCTTTCACTCTTTCTCTTTATTTCTCAGTCCCTGCCTTTTTGACATACTCTCCCTCTTCTCTTTCCTTTTTCTTATTGGATTTTCATTCTTATTTCATTTTTTTTTTCACGTCTATGAACTTTCTTCTTTCTTTTGCCAGCTCTTCTTTTCTTCCCTCGTGCTCTTGGAGTTTTTTCACAGGTGTTTTTGTGTGTGTGTGGAGGGGAGGGGGATTTGCATGTTCTCTGGATATCCAGTCTGTGGAGAGCAAGCCAGCCGGCAGATCAAAGCCCGGCCCTGTAAAATGATCTGAAAGAGTCCCCCATTAGCATCCATCAGGGTACCCTGAAAGCTCCCTGCTCGGCTGAGGGGGTCTGAGGGCCCCCCAAAGTGAAAGGCAGTCTGCGGAGGAAAAGTATTGTGTGGGCTGAAGACATGCAGGAAATATTTTAGGAAGGGAGAAAAATTCCCACAACACACTGAGGTCGTTTTTTCTTCTTCTTTTCTGTCTCACTTTCTCTTTCTCCTTGCCTTGGATTTCCTTATAGTGTCGAGAATGTAAGCAGAGAATATCTCCATCTGTGCACCATCTCAAGTGTTGAAAGCTCTTTACCCCTCTTTCCTCTGTCAGAGAGTCAAGGTTAGTTCCTACATCAGCAGGGAGGGAGCGTTTCAGCCTGGTTCATCGTGTGGTGTTAACGAGCACATCCATTTGTCAATTTGAGCACCAACCTGGCCTACTTCTAAACTGGTTTTAGAAGCACATTATGAGTTTTGTGCCTTTCAAAGGCCTGAACCTGACTACAAATCTGCCATCTGGTTTTACATCAAATGAATAGTCTCTCCCAGAGCTGTAATGAGCGCTTGTGCAAGCTCCTTCCACACTAGGGTCTCGCAAAACCTTTGGAGCCCCCATATGGAAGAGAACAAGGGGGCCCCGCTGTAGCACAGTTATGTAACCTGTGGCCCTCCCATGCTACTTACCCGCACACATGCTCAGACACACTCTGCTTGCTTGTCCCTTTGTGCTGACTGTTCAGGCGCGCATGTGTTGTAGATTTGACTGATGGCTGTACAGTATGTCTGCATGCAACTTGAACTACACACCGATTGCGAATTTGTGAGGTTGTACTGTAAATGTTTGCATGTTTATATGCATTCAGATCTGTTAACTTTAATGTGTGCATGCACATGCTAATGTGTGTGTGTGTGTGTGACTGCATGACACTGTCCCAGTAATTGATGTCCTGTTTGGCATGCCGAACACTCGGCTGTCCGACCAAGGATGAGTCTCTCAGCCACTGAGGAAAGGGGATGTTATCTCACCCGTTAAAAATCCAACCTATGTCGTTTGCTGCTCATGACTTAATCCAGGCCCTTCTCTCTTTTCCTTCTGTCCCCAGTTCCTGCTGAATAGAAAAAATGAGGCCGGAAAGGGTCAAGGTCTTTTCTACTGCACTTTAAAAGAATTTGGCAGATGCAGAGCTCTTCTGCCTAATCTTCACATTATTAATTAATGCTATTGTTTGGGTAAATATATCACATCAAACGGCAAAACTGGTTTGCCAAAAATTGCGCGCACACACTCAGAAAAGGGGGCCTTACTGGCCATTTTAATTGTTCTAATGCCACTGCCCAACAACTGTCCTTGGCAGCTGTTGGGACACGGCAGATGATGGTGGCACATCATAACTCAGGCTACTTTGAGGAATGCTGGCAATGCAGCGGCTGCTGCCCACACTTCCTGTCCGAGGGCAAAGGGCCTCTGTGTTAGCATGATGTAGCAGGAGGGCTCACAGATGTCGCTTAAAACTCTGGCCCTGAGCTTTCACTTTCATTCAGCAACATCTGTTGTCACAAATGTTATGACATCCAGCAGAACATCATAGCAGCTATAAATAGTGTTGGACAGTACTTACAGAGCATTTTTGTACAGCTAGCATTAAGTACGCCATGCTAATTGTGTCTAAATGATGCTTAACCTCTTTTAGGTGGCTGCTAGATTTTCCAAAGCATAAATGTGGTATTCAGCATGCTCATTCAATTAGAAGATTCGCAAGAGGTGTGTCAAATCGCTTTGGAATGAAAGTACATGCCAAGCTTTTTGCTAATGATTTCTCAAGTATGTATTGATCTGATTCTGAGCACCTCAGGGGACTGATTTGCTTCAACACTTCAGAACAAACTGACACCTTGCACAAGCATTCCAGAGTTCCTTATCAAGAGAATGTAACTCACTTTTATTGTGTGATGTGTGTGTCATAATCATATTTTTTATTATTTTTACAGCAACCATGGTTGAACCATGCGACATGATAAGGACAAGGAATGTTTTGTTTTTGCTGCATTGTTTGTAACTTTGCATCATATTTAAATGCACCTTTGGTGCCACAGATGTGATTTTGTTGTGCATGCTATAAGTATAACTGCTCTTGGAATGTGATACACAAGACTTGCTTCCTTCCCACCATGTTATCTGCCTGTTTTGTCTGAGGAACATCCAGCCCCCCTCATACGGCACAAAACATACATACTCCTCAAGTCTCACGTGCTGAAAGGGGGCCAAGCACCACCCCTGATAATCGTGTGCAGGCAGCCGAGGTAGCTTAAACCCTTGTAGCCGACAAGGCTCAGGAAAGCGTTCCCAGCACCTCCATTCCATTGCACAGCGGATGTCATTACCTTGCTCCCAGCCTAGTTCCCTCCTGCTCCTCATAGCAACCAATTGATTTATCCCTGATTGTTTGAAGCTTGCAGAGTACAGCTGGATTTGGTCCATATGAGGACGGCGCTGAGGGGTCATCTGAAGCAATCATTTTCAGTGGCTCATTATTCTCGGGCCAAACAACCCAAAGACCCAATTTCATTCTTGGCTGGCCATAAAACTGACAGATGGCAGAAATTTTGGGGAAATAAAATATTTATTTGTTCTTATAATCATTAATCCTTCAAATGTCAAATACAGAGCCCCCTCACTCTGAAAGTTTTTTTTTTTTTAAGGTGAGGAATTTTTAGGGGGCGGGGCAGGAAAAGTATGTGAAATAGCTTGAGGGTCCGCTCCACCAAAGTTAAAGTTTTCACATGATCTGCTTTAGGATGTAGATTTGGTGCGAAGGTGTTCTCAGATTGTTTGTCTTGCTCTATGGTTGTTGTTAGGCACTTTAAATGGTGAAATTCCCCACACGGCATCCTTTTTCATGCAGTTTGGATGTTGATAGGACATGCGACTGATCGCCTGGCCTCTGAGAGTCTCTCGACTTCTGGGGGAAATGCCTCTGTGATAAATGCAAGGCCTGGAACAACAGCTGAAGTAGGACTTGGCCAGATCCCCCAACTGTTTGAGACACGAGAGCAGTTTCCTCATAGTTTGGCTCAGGCTCATGAATGACCTCTTAGATTTTTTCCAATAATAACCAAACTCCTCTACTCAGCATTTAAAACACCCCTTTCTTCCTGTTCCTTTTTTTTTTATACCTCTTGTCGTTTCTTTTTCCCTGTCATTCTGGCAACACTAGTGCAAGTTCAGAGCTGAAACCTAATCTATATCACAGCAGACTGCAGGGCCCAGGACAGAGTCTGAGAGAGGTGAGTGGGTGGGCTGGGGGGTGGGGGGCTATCAAGAGGGGCTAACAAGCCTTTTCTTCTTTCCTAAAAGAAAGATGAACACTTCTGTCTTAGAATTTCCCGTTGATTTAATACTTCCAAAGTATTACATATTCAGTATTATCAGGCATATTTAAAAAATACATCTCAGCACAAAATAAGTTTGTCATTGTGATATTTACGGTCTTTTTTTTCTTTTAGGCCCTTGTCATCACCTGTCTGTGGTTCTTCCTCATTAATAACATTATGCTTTTCAATTCATCAGATCCTGGTTATAGTTCACCCACAGGCCTGCAAGGAAGATGACAATCTGTTAATTTGCTCGGAGTGACATTTTTACTCTGCCATCTTTTATTGTGGTCACTGACCTACTGTAAATATGTAGATAATCTCTCCCCCGTGTGTTTGAAATGTCACGGCTGATGAGAGAACATGTATTTGCTTGTTATGGATTTCCTATGGAATTCACACTTTCAGTCATACCCACGTTTCATGTTATAATAAGCAGTTATTATGGAGTATTTATTTTCCTACAGGGTGTGGAAGCCAAACCTGTTGGTACACTACTGATTCACACTCCCCTGGCCCACCATGCCTGGCTTCACGGTTTGAACTAGTCACTCATATTCTTGAAGTGGGAAGAGAGAGAATTCAGTGACCTGACAAATGAAAACAAATGAAAATTCTGTCATCTTTTATTCAACCTCATTCCAAAGATACTTTGAAGAGTCATTTATGTCCATACAATGAAAGTCAGTGGGGTCCGAAACACAGCATTGTCGCTGGTAAGGTGAATTTTGTGTTTTGTGGTCAAGCTGAGGGCCACTCATATGCCTGCTCTTTCTGTTGTGAAGCTCCACTCTACAAGTTTTAATGAATGGTGTGTGCTGTATACGCAAGCGTGGGTCTATTAAAGATAGAAGAAGGGAGGGGAAAAGAGATGCTGAACTTTACATGACTCTTCAGTAAATGGTGGCGGGGAGGGCCGCAGCCACAGCATGACAATTCCAATGATGGCGACCATTCATAGACACAGGAAATGCTTGACTTCACACCCTGAGAGACGACGACAACATCCTGCTTGTGTTAAAGTATGAGGTTTACACTTGGTTTGTTTGAGTCCTTAGAGGGATAGTTTACCCAAAGATTAAAAATCTTTCATCATTTGTTCACCCTCATGTCACTCCATAGCTGTATGACCTTCTCCTGCAAAACACTGAAGAAGACAGTTAAAATGGTTTGTCTGCACAATGCTAGTCAATTGGATCAAGTGCACTTTTTGGACCCCATTTTGCATTGGTATCAGTCATGCAGCAGGTTTGGATCAGTATGAGGGTATGTGAATGACAGAATTAAAATCTTTGGTTGAACTATCCCTATAAATGCATATGTATAAGGCACACTTTGAAGTTCAATTTTTGGTGTGCATTTCTGTCTTTGTGTTTCTCACAGTGACATTGATGTCTCAGTTTCACTATTTGGATACATGCAGCAACTTTACCTAGATGATAGTTTTGCTGGAACATGCAAAATGAGTTTAAAGAACCGTGTTATTTTCTAGAACTAGTATTTCCCCCCTCTGACCTTGTTTATGGACCCCAGACTCAATCCTACTATTGTGCAGATGAAGGCTTGACTAAGGGCGACTGATTCAGGCTTTGGTGGCATGACTGTAATGCATTCCAATGCTCCTAGGCCCTCGATAGGAATTTTGAGGTAGTTTTACTGCAATCACTGCCTTTTTCCATGGCTCATCTGTTCATAACAGCTTCTATTCACTGTCAGCAAACTTCCTGAACCACTCAAGCTAACCACCATGGAAGAAGCTGTCACTTTAAAGGTTTTTGGTCTCTCCTAGCAATCTTTTATGGCTGAGCACTGGGGTCCAGATTGGTTCCTCCGCAGTTCATTAGAAGCTTGTTGTGCGTTCTCTCTTTCTGGCACTCTCATGGAGAACTTTGGGGAAGTCAGGGGGGTTGACCCTTGACATGCTGGGAAGCTCCAGAGAGTGGAAGTTGAGCCTAGAGAAATTAGCGGGGGGAGCAAGGCATTTTCATCCCACATCCCCAGCAGAGTTTCACTTCCCTCATTGAATGGCTTCTTAGCATTCACACCCAAGACTGAAGTGGACAGTTCTGAATTCTGAATCAGCATGGAGGGAGGGTAATGGAGATTACCTTCCTGGAGAGACAGACAGAGATATGAAGGGGGTGGTGGGAATGGAAGAAAAAGAGAGAATGAGAGAAATGAAGAGGGAGGATGTAAGAAACGGGCTCTTTGGACCCCTGAGGAGATTGTTGGGGAGACGATTCCAGGTCTGGTTCCAGCGACGGCTGCTGTTTATACTTCCCCTGCATCGCTAAAAATAGTGCTCTCCTCTCCGGAATGATTCAGGAAAAAAGCTGCATCCCTTTTTATAGTCTTTACATGACACAGCATGTCAGTGTTGTTTTCTTTCCTCTTCCCCCCTTGTCCCCCTGTTTCTCTCACACAAAGCATCCCTCTGTCTGCGGTGAAACACATGTATTAGATTGAGAGTGCGGAAAGCAAGGGTCACACTCCTGTCAGTAATTGCAATGTGATTATGAATGAGCTAACGTGATTAAGGCAGAGGAGTGATTGAAAGGTGAGTGCCGGCCTGTGATGTGGACTGGCTCCTCAACTATGTGGAGGAATTCCAGAGGTAATGGATCATGAATGGCTTTCTCTACCCTAAATGTGTACAGGAGGAGGGCAGAAAGTTAACAATGAGTCCTGTCCTTTCACGTGCAGCAAAATGGAAAATTAAAAACAGGGATCAAGATGCATCATTTGTGGTTGCAGAATTAAATTCAACATTCAGGATCTTTGCATGCTAATGTCTGACTTGAAAACCAACAGGAATGATTCTATCAAAATATATAAAAAATTAATAAGAAGGTGATTCTTTTGTTACATGACCATTCACTGACACATTATTGTAAATGTTCAGTAGAAACTCTCCAAACGGTTAATATAAAACATATGAAATTAAAAAAATGATTATGGCTATGAGCATTTATAATATTAGCTCTCTAAAGTAACTTTATGGTTTTGTTGCACTTAAGATGTATTACATTAAAGTTGCTGTATTATTAGTGTTGGGGAGTAACTAGTTACATGTAACAGTGTTACTTAATCTAATTACAAAATAAATAATAAAAATGTTTTTAAAACATTTAATATTTTCACACAGACACCAATGTTTCTGGAGTTAAGGACACAGAATAGGACACATACATATTTGATAACACTTTTATTTCCTATTTGAGTTCATGTATTCTTTTTTTTAGAAGGCATTGCTAGATGCCAGTGTTTCCTGACATTATCATAGCTATTACGCTATTTCTTGTTATGATTTTAAATCCGTATTTAACCTCAGAACATTTGCAAAGTAAAGGTGCTTACATCTGATTATTAATTAATAATATTATAATATTAATAAAAGTGAAGGATTTTAATCGGGTACTACTGTAAGGTTAACCCTGCCTGGTTTAAATGTTCGAAAAAGTAATCAAATGTAATCAGTTACATTACTTTAATGAAATAATTGAAATAGTTACATACATTTTAAATTTATGCATTTAGCAGATGCTTTTATCCAAAGCGACTTACAGTGCATTCAGGCTATCAATTTTTACATATCATGTGTTCCCGGGGAATCGAACCCCCAACCTTGCGCTTGCTTGCTACCGCAGTGCTCTACCAGTTGAGCTACAGGAACACTATTAAATATGGTAACTTGTAATCTGTAACCGATTACATGTATTTCTTAAGTAACACTGTATATAACATTTCCACTGTATCAGATGACGGATCACTGTCTGTACACCTATGGATAGTTGACGCATCATGTTGCTTATAATTTGCATAAAGTAAGATCTGTTCAACCCTGTTGTTGCATTGTCACCTTAAATCAGCAACTCTTAAGGTTAATGTTAAATTTATAAAATGAAAGTGCTTTGTTGCATTACCATGCAATAATGCATGATTGTTGAAATTCTGTATATCCCAAGCATATTTAGCCTAGTAAATTAAATGAAAGTTCATTATTTGTATAATATAATGACACCATCAATGCAGGTAGTGATGAAAGGACACACATATGTTTTTGTAGCAAATCTCGGTTTTATCTAACTCCCCCAGCAAAACCCTTAAAATATCCTCAAATAAGTTCTGAAACCATGAATGTACTTCTTCATGGAAATCAAGTAAATATTTGGGACTGTTTTTAATTATATAAAATATTTTCATTATAAACAATAATTTTTCTGATTACATTTTCTTTTTTGATGTTGTAGTTGTAAATGTGTGAGGTGGAAATGATTGTGAAGTGTTTCAGTTTATGAAGAGTCAGTTTCATGAAGTTAAAGCAGGTGTAAACATCCAATGCCGAACACACTCTACATCTAGGTCTACTTTCGGCAACAAGGAATGTTTTTAGGAAACGGAAAAGGGAAATTCAGAACCGAATCCCTTTTGAATAGAGGTATCATTTGATAAATATCTGAAATGACTTGGAGTCACTCCAAACACAACAAACAGTTAAAAGCCAGAACAGAACCTCTCAGATCTGATAAAGTGACTTTCAGGCAGTTGTGTGGTTATGTTTCTGTGTTGCGTGTTGTGTATTTAAAACACAAGATTCTCACCATTCGGCATTTTGGAAAAATATGTAAGAATACATTACTTGCTTGCAAACATAGTCATGCATTTTGTCATGCAGCTCAGCAAGATGTTGAGGTTATGATAGAGCCGATAATTTTTCACACTTGACAGACAGGTGCATTCAGCTAGAGAAACTGTCTTTCTCTAAATGACTTGAAAACCTAGTTTGCCCCACTCTCAGTTTGTTTTATCATTTTCATTTTCTGCTCAGTGCAGGGCGATGCATCACACCACATTTCTAACATGTAGCTAAATGGCCATTATGGTCGTATACAGCGATTATAGATTTTGTTGGCACGATTATCATGAGTTTATTCATTTCACAACATTACTAATGTATAAAATCACATGAACACTTTAGATTTTAAAGTGTTATTTTTGCTGCCTTTTGAAACATCCATGTCAGGGTTTCCCTTTTGAAAATAACATATGGAAATGGATCACAAAAGTATTTATTGTTTTTAGTTTGTAAATTCTTTTACAATTCATTTGGACCTGAAGTACAGAAATTGGAAACATGGTGTAAAAGGTCTTGCTGGTTTTTGACTTATAAATAATATTATAACAGGGATAATAAATAATAATGCTAATGAAGTATTATTGTTAATATAAAACTAATAGGCGATTAACTTAACTTTTATTTATTCCCCAAGGAAAACTGTTACTAATAAGGAAATTAACTGAACTGTCATTGTAATCAACTGTCATCGATCCATCCATCCATATTTATTTTAATAATCTGATAAAAGCATGTATAAATCGATGTTTGAAGTAACTAAAATCACAGCTTTGTAGAGAGATGGTAATTCACTCATGCAACTTTTATGAATAATAATTTAGCCATAAATAATAAGATTCACATGATGACCTTTCATCTGATGGTCTTATATATGACGATTGCTCACGTTCAGACACCTTTAGCAATTTAGCGCATACAATTCAATTCAATTCAAGTTTATTTGTATAGCGCTTTTTACAATACAAATCGTTACAAAGCAACTTTACAGAACATTATGTTTCTGCAATATTGAGTAGTAGCTTATAAGAGGTGACTGTTAGTTTGTGCACGTATGACAGGATTTTTTGAAAAATTAATACAAGAGAAGAATAAAAAGAGATGTGTTTTTAATCTAGATTTAAACAGAGAGAGTGTGTCTGAACCGCGAACATTATCAGGAAGGCTATTCCAGAGTTTGGGAGCCAAATGTGAGAAAGCTCTACCTCCTTTAGTGGACTTTGCTATCCTAGGAACTACCAAAAGTCCAGCGTTTTGTGACCTTAGGGTGCGTGATGGGTTGTAGCGTGGTAGAAGGCTAGTTAGGTACGCAGGAGCTAAACCATTTAGGGCCTTATAGGTAAGTAATGATAATTTGTAACTGATACGGGACTTAAAGGGTAGCCAGTGCAGAGACTGTAAAATTGGGGTAATATGATCAAATTTTCTTGACCTGGTAAGAACTCCTAGATGCTGCATTTTGGACTATCACACAATCACTGGATGCTTTTGTCCATATTAGGGATTTCCTGCATGTCATAAGTTAATACTTCTATGAGTCTGTTTTGGATTTTCTGCACGAGAGCACCTTCTGGCTTCGAGTATAAATGAAACGTGCACTGCATGAGAGAGTTCAGTGCTCCTGATGTTCACATCTCCTCATTTTGGATATGTATAAAACAGCAGGTCATGCAAAGACTATTAATACTGTCTCTGTGAACTTAAAGGTAGATTTAAATCTAAAAACCTCTAAAACACACCTGCCTGAATAAAGTGTGGGGGACAAATTTGCTAACATAATTCTACACAAAAGGTGCCTGTACTCTTTATTGCTGTTTGAATGGGAAAACTTTAAAGGGTGGAGTAATTAAAAGGCGCAAAAAAAAATCTTTAACTTTTAAATTTAAAAAGGTCTTTTCTGTTCTGTTTCTTTTTCGAAACCGTGTCACTAAATTTGCTGCTGTATCAAAACAGAAGCATCCGTTTGCAACAAAACGTGACGTTTTAAAGCGCGGTTAATTGCTGCCTCAGTAATCCTGTCATTTTTAAATGTTTCTATGCAGGCTGTTGCCTCATGAATGTTTGACTGCCATGGTGTGATTAAATAGATTACATTTTATCAATGCATTATTCAAATAAGTGAATAGCCGCAGCAAATGTAGTGACTCAGAGCTTTGATATGTTTTCTCAAGTTGCATGGCAACTTAAGGAAACATACCCTGTCTTTCTTTAATCAATAATCAGTTTAATATAATTTTGCTCTCAATAACGTTTCTTTGCTGTACACTCCCTGGTTAGCACTGTTATTCAAAGAATGTCAAGAATTGCTTTAATAAATAAATGCTTTAATTATTATCATTGTTTTCAGGGTTTCTTTTACCACTTAGCCAGTGCACAATCATCTGTAATTATTTGCATTTTAAATAAAAATGTATAAATCTTGTAGGTTAACAAGGTTAGCAGGAGATTCAGGCTATGTTCACACTGCAGGCAAATGTGGCCCAAATCTGATTTGTTTTGCTCACATGTGACTCAGATCTGTTTTTGTCATGAAAGTGTGAACAGTTCAAACCACATGGAATCGGATCTTTTCAATTCTAATTTGTGTCACTTTCATATGTGCTACTGAATCCGATACAGGTCAGATGTTTTGAAATGCGAGCGCAGTGTGAACAATCATGTCGGAATTCATGTGACATTTACATCCATCTAGATAGATAATCGGAATTGAGCTTTAAGGCTCACAGTGTGAACTTAGCCTCAGACTCACCCAACTAAAAGAATGCGACATCCAACATTATTGTGTCTGACATTTAAAAGCTGCAATTCCACAAATCCCTGAAAATGTATCCCCAGTATTAAGTTCACACAATAGCATCACAGCCAAAACAACCTCCACCCTTCTTAAATAAACCCAAACAGAATCATGGGTCTTTCCTGTGGGGACGTGCAGCTGGATCACTATTGATGTCCCATGTTGATCAATTCTCTTCATGGCTTCTGTATTGGGGTATCTGGTCTAGAATATGGTTTTATCCATACTCGAAAACCTGTTTACAGTCATCTTTGCATTTATTTCGGTATTTCATTCTTTTATTTTACTATGTTGAGCTCTGTACTGCCCTTTATCTCTCTCAGCTGTTCTACTGTGGTGTGTTATGGGTTCGTCGAGCTGGTATGCGGCAGGAATCTTTGGATCAAGGTAATTTCACTCTGTTTGAGATTTTCCCAGGATGTTAAGCTTCCCTTTACCTTTTGTGTGCCTCAGTGAGTGAGATAGCAAGCGACACATGTTGCAAACACACACACGTTGGCTCCCGGGGTTTGACGCCAGCAACAGGGCAGGAGGAACTTGAAAGATACGGATCGTAAATTACACCCGACAATAGAATTTGCCAAAAGGATCATATTATTGCAGCCTGACTCAGGCGTGGGGCTATACTGTAAATTCATGTGGGGTAGGGTAATCGTGATGGAGGGCTATTTGATTTGTAATACCCTTTGCTGGAGGGCTAGAAGCCTGAATTGGGGACCTACCATTGAACCTTTAATATAATTTAATGGTATTAAGGCAGTATTTCTCCCCAAAAAAAGAAAACCCATTTACTCACTCCTCATGTCATTCCAAATTTATTTTTCCACACCCATAAAACACTTCTTCACTTTTAGTCCATATACTTTGTTCATTATATCACAAGTCTTCTGAAGTCACACAAAAGCTTCTGACATTGATCTTTTTATGTTACAATCAATTTGGCTTTGCTACCTCTCTTATTAATTCCCTTAAAATGCAAACGTTTGAATAAAGTGAATGATAGCATATATTAGGTTCTGCTTCTTACACAAAGCTATCAGAAAACTCCAGAACACTTGGTATATACCGCATTAGAGGCATCAACCACTTTTATGATGATTTTATCATATTCAAACTTAATATGTTCAGTCCCCAATTCAATGCCATTGAATGGAAAAGAGCTAACAGCAAAGTCTTCAGAATTTTTTTTTTTTTTTTAGGTTTGGAAGAACATTATGATGACAGAACTGTAATTTTTGGAAGAGTGAATGTTTTACATTTTTAAGGCATTCTAACTTTATAAAGTATTAATTTATTGTTAACTTACTCTATCCATCTCATTCAGTAAATATAACTTCAGAAGTGTTTTTAGGCTATGCATGATTAGGACTATTACTAAAAAGCCTAAATGAGGTGACACCTAAAGTATGCTGAATGTGAGAATTTGCAGATGATCTGTCTCACATCTATGGTTTAACCCCACCTGATTTTGCTATAGAGACCCACAGGTATTTATCCAAGAACACAACTAGGTGACTAGGGCAACAAGCTGCAGCGCACCTCAAGTTGCCATACCCTGTGTGTACACTGCAGGTGTGAGTGTGAGATTACAGGAGAACATGACAGGAACCTGCACAATTAAAACAGAACTGCAAAGCTTGCATGTGGATTAGTGCAGTAAAAAGTGCAGCTGGTTTTCAGCTGATAGAAAAAGCAACAAGATTCTGTGCAAAACGTTACACAAACGTTAATATAGTTTCAAGTTGGTTTCAAGATAGCGGAGAGAAAAGGCAGTGTTTCTCCTCCAAGCATGTTTGATCTCGACTGCTACATTGTTGACAAAGCTGAAGTATGCTCGGCTCCCAGGTGGAACTTCTCAGGATGTTTTCCCAGTAATGGAAGAGTCAGCCATGCAAAGTCGGGATGGCATTTTCTGTGCGTCTGACGAATTCTTGAGGGACATAACCTGCCCCCGAAATGTCCTTGCATTCTCCAACAAGGCTTTTGTTTCTCTGTGTGGGTTCTTTGCTTGGAGGGAGAGGGAAAAAATGGGCACTGGAATGGTAAAGTATCAGCCAGCAGCTGTTGCATGAGTGACAAACTCAAGGGCTTGTGATATGAGAGGAAGACAGCAGTTAACTCTGCAGTCCAACATAAAATGTGCTTGTGTGTTACACAGAAAAGACAGTACCTACACAAGGTATCTTGGACACAACAATATTTGCATGCTCTTATGGGAAGAATGGTCTTTGTGCACATTGAGCCCCCACTTTGATGGTTGATGGTTAATGTTTATATGAGGGTCCGGGGGTCGGGAGTATGAATGCTGTAATGTTGGTCATGTGCTGGCAGGGGGCTTTTGACAGGGATCTACATTGTCAATTTAGACTAGACAGACTATGTCTGAAGAAAATGTCTGTCATCACATTTAGCTTTAGACGTCCAAAATGATAAAGAGGTCAAACTAACATAGATTCCTCCAGTCATTTTTGTGAGTGAACCAAATAAAGACTTTCTTTTTTCTAATAGGAGATATGCCTGAAGCTATTTTGTGACTGCTGCTCTATACAGTTATTTCCTAAGGTCTGATGCACCTGTTGTGGGTTTGTGCTAAATAAGATCAAATTGAGAAGCAGTGTGACAACGTCCCCATCAGTATGTCAACAATGCTCAATTCCTCTGCATCTCTCAATCTGCTGTTATCTTTTGGACACTTCTTACCTTTATTTGACTAAACAAAGACATTTCCAGTCAACAGTAAGACTTTGTTCATCTCATTTGTCTTTTTTAAATGAGATAAAAGTGCATTTCAAAGAATTTGTGAGGCTGTCGCGTCCCAGTGAATGTATAAAACATTTTACACATCAGGTCATTTAAGGCTTGTAAAGGTAAGCAAATTAATAATAAAAAGTCATATAGAGGAACTAATTGAGAATCATCATAAACTGTTTTAAATATTTACACATATCTCTTTATGAATTTTCTCCACAAACATTTAAAACTATAAAATAACTAATAGTTTTATTTTAATTCATATTTGAATGAATCTAATATATATATATATATATATATATATATATATATATATATATATATATATATATATATAATATATTAGCTTCAACCAGTAGTTGCAATTTACAATAATTGTAAACTGTCAATTAATGAAGCATATCAAATATTTTTGTGATGGATGGCTAAGTGCTCTTGTTTTCATTCAATAAGGACATCTGCAGTTGCTCAACCACAACATTATAACTGTGAGAAATCTGTCATTTTGTTATTCTCTATGCCTTTTGACTAGGAATTTAATTTTTATTTTTGTTGTTATGGTAAAGACATTTCCTGCTTGATTGTTTTTTATTTAAAAAGCTTGTAGTTTATAAATATACAAGCCTGTTGAGTCGTCACCTGTTTATTCAAAAATACATGATTCTCCAGAAAATAAATGTGCTTTGTTCAGAGAACTAAGGAATGTGATCATATTTGTAGTAATTTAATAATTTACAAAATTGTGTCTGATGATGATGAACCTTAAAAAAAAATTCTCTCTCTCTTTCTCTCTCTTGTTAAGTTGCTCAATTATGCAGAATTAAACAATAATATAAAAATAATTACATTTTTAAATTGTAAGTTAAAAAAAAACTACTGAAATTAAATAAAACGGAATTAACTGAAGATGGAGAATATTTTTGTAAATAATATAGTAAAATACAGAAGTGTAAAATTATATTTGTAATATTAGCTAGCACAAAAATTGTTTTATAAATGTATGTTTAAACATGTATATGTATATAGAGAGAGAGAGAGAGAGAGAGAGAGAGAGAGTTTTAACAATTTATTTGGTTTTGCAGAAACATTCTTCTAGAAAATATATTTATAGTAATCCAGAATAATTAAGTATTTAGTAATAATAATTATTTGTGGCTTTTTAGCAGCAATGGTTTCACATCAAGGAAGTGTGTGTTCAGTGCTGTGTGTTATTGCTGTAATGCATAAAACTGATATGAGCTTAAGTGAAGAGACCATTGTAAATGAGCAAATATTTGTCTGGGATGATTGTTTCATATAACTGTGATGCTCTGTCCATGTGTATAAATGAATTATATGTTTATATTTATGATGAGAGATAAATAAGATTATAATTACACCTTGAATTTATGAGGACTATAACTCTCATTGTTTTCGAGTAACAATATCAGAAAGACTTAATTATGGAAACCAAAACCTTAAACTCTTTGAGTTTCCATGGAAGAAAACATAAAGGGTAATGTGTGGAAAACTTAAATGTTAAATCAGCTGTGATATGTAGAGGGTCTGGCCAACTTTCTTTGGGTGTGTCTTCACGGATATCACGTTAATTGCAGGCATCCGGGAAATAGCTCGAGCTACTAGCCCAGTAGAGCGCTTGTGTGACGTCATTATTCCGCGAAAAAACAGCATGGTCAGGTTAGAATATAGAGGTGTGAGCCACAGACAGACATTTGAATCAGACCGTATTGAACCTTTTTATATTTATTTGAGAGCGGATATGTGATGTCCTGATGTGTCTTTTTTTTAGACCTGCCATATATCATATAGGCTAAGCAAATTGCTTAAGATTTTTTGCTTACTGTGAAAGATATTCTATATCCCGACGAAGTTACTGAACTTAAAGATGCTCATATTAATGTTGACTGCGTACAAAAAAAAAAAAAATACATATAAAAATGTTTAGATTCTGGAATGTCTTATAATTAGCTCAAAGGAAATTACAATCAGATGAGAGTTTGACATCACTGAATAAATGGAAATTCAAAACATTGCTGACATAGAGTGATGTTGAAATTTTTTATAGATGTGTATTTTATATTATAAAAAAATCTTATAAAAACATTAATGTGACGTTTGTTTAAATAGACACGTTAAAAAAACTTTCTAATAATAAATATTTGGGCAATTTATTAGTTATTGTTTTATTTTAAAAGAGCATTTGAATGAAAACCACCCACAAGAGATTCAATGCGCCAGAAAAGGAAAGCTTTATATCGTTAAAATGACAAAGGTTGCATCATTGATGTTATTATGACTCGTAGTGCCCATTGTTTTGCCCATTAAGGCGGCATTTAGATGTATGAAACTCACTCATGATGCCCTGCATTGTCGTAGTTTCACGTGTCGGCTGCGCGTGGGAGACACTGCAGTTTACATAACGCGCATGTTTTAATAAGGAAATGAAATTACTAAATGTTTCAGCGTTTGAGTTATTGGAATTGCTTAATTATCCCTAAATGTCATGCTGTCGCTAAAAGAAATCATGTTTGCATGCTCTGTTAATTTAGATTCATAAGGGTTAAGTACTATATAATAAGTATAGATTAATGATATAGATTAATGAGCAGACTAACTTTGAAAATCTTAAGTCTTAAACCATTTCTATTTTTTTTTTCTTTTTTTCCCTTTTAGCATAAATTATAATCATTTTATGATCTCTATCATTTTTATATTATAGGATACGGATATTAAAATGTAGGCTATTTGAGTTTCTCAAAGCATCACTCTGAGGGTCGCAGATATTGCTTTCGCTCTGCTACATTTGGATAAATTTATTTATGACATCTGCATGCAGCACACTCTAAAAAGTCGCAAAGTTTATCAGGTGATCGGCAAAATAGATTAGGTTCTTGAGAGGTGGATCTCTAGAAGGTGCTCGCGCAGACAAAGTCTGCCCAGTAACAATCCGAAAGCCTCAGGCGCGCGCAGAAGAACTATTGGCTATTCAAAACGAATAGGAGAGGGGAGGAAACAGTCTACAGAGAGAGAGAGAGAAAAAAAAAGTTTTAAAGAGACATTTCCTATCACATTTAAAAGTGTTGAAACGAAGCAACTGTTGCAAAGTAGCTGCGGTCTGTCCAGTTCTTCAGAATCACTGTAACAGGCTGGAGAACCTCGAGATGCAGCTTGACCAATAACTCACGTTCTCTAGAAAGTCTTTGAAGACATATTATTTAATTCTGATTTCCTTATTATACGAAATGTTAAACTGCTTTGTTTTGACTTTCTGAATGAGTTTGTGAGTGATGCATGTCACCTAAATGGCAGATCACACATTTGGAACGCCCACATCTCTTTTTGAGGCTTGGCTTTTTGATGCTAAATAGATACGATATATGCTTTATATAAACCGGGGCAGGTCGAGAATAACTATCATTCAGCTTCTATCTCTGACGAGCGAGCGTTGCTTCATGCTTTCTCTGCATTTCCTAGAAAGCTCGTTGACCACAGGCGTTACAGCTTCATGTAACTGCTGCTCTGTTTCGACTTTGTGATGTCGAGGTGGCGTTTTAATGTACTTACAGCCAAAAAGAACGGGTTTTGACCATTTGGTGGATTAATTTCAACAAATGTTAGCCTGGCACAACTACTTATGATCAAGGATATGCATATTATTTGATATGAAATAATATCATTAAAAAGCAAACAAACAAACTAACACACACACACACACACACACACACACACACACACACACACACACACACACACACAAAAAACGTCTTTAAAATATGCTAGATGAGCATAATGGGTGGGTTGGCTAAGGATAAACAGTCTTGCATGATCCATAAATATATCAGCCAATACTGTAATTCTTCTCCATCTTGTTCGGGCTATTGATCACCAGAGCGAGAGGGGTGGAAACGGAGAGGAAGAACTTGTAGGTTCCGTCTGGCCAATAATAAGAACTGCTTTGTAAAGCTTGCGTCACAGCCTTACATGCAGAGCTCAAATGTTGCAGCTGAGGAGCAGAGCAGAGCAGAGAACGAGACGGGGAAGTTTGCAAAAGGAGCAGGACTAACCGGGACAGCCCTGTACACTGTTTTTGTGTGCCTGAGAAGTCCTTTCTGCTCTTTTTGACATTTCGCAACCATTACATTTGACTGTTTGTAGGCATATTTGAGATCGAAAAGGACTGTAACAATCATGGAACTGCTTTGTCTCGAGATGGACACCATTATAAGAGCCCGTCCTGACCCGAATCTTCTATATGATGACAGGGTACTACAGAGCTTGTTGACCATCGAAGAGAGGTTTCTTCCCCAGTGTTCATATTTTAAATGCGTTCAGAAAGATATTCAGCCTTTTATGCGGAGGATGGTGGCAACTTGGATGTTAGAGGTATATTCATACTCATTTCCGTGCTTAGCCTATGTCTTCAAAACGTCTAGCAAAGTGTTTTCTACTTTCTCTATTCTGTCATGTAGGCTAAGCATTGTAGAATGCAAGTAAAGGAGCTTCTTTAATATTTCCGAAGTGGCAGATCCGATTTTGTCGGGCTATTTATTTTATTGCAGTCATAAGCGCTGATTTTGGATCTAGTTCACGATTAGATTTGCAGGGGAATGGACGATATCGACATATGTCAGTAATCATAAGCGCATATTTCTTAAAGCTTTCGGTTCCGTTAACACAGAGGAGACAATCGTGCTTAATGTTATATATTTATTTTTTTGGATAAATATTTCCATGCACACGTATGCACTTCAATGCTCGCCGCTGTGCTACTCTCACCATCGCCATGTTGTTTTTTTCTTTCACAACTTTATCGCAACAAAATGATCATAACAACTGTTTCCATGTGCATGGCTTAATAAATGAGCGTTTAAGCTATATATTAATGGTTAAAGATATTGGAAATTACTTTTCTATATTTTTGTTTAATTTTTTGAAATATATTGGTTGCGGAAGGGGCGAGGGCCCGCACTACTTCTTAACCCATGCTGATCGAAGTCTGTAGCCTTGGAATTAAGTTCGGTTTTTGTCAGAATCTTTCATATTTTTAATCTTTGAATGTTGAAAAAGTTAGGGGAGGACCTTAGCTTTATTTTCATGTTTTAAATTGTCAGGTGAATCATGCAGGAGAATTTATAAAAAATTTTGAAAAAAATTAATTCGGTCCGATGGTGACGCACTCATCTAAGACCCTATGCTACTTCGTTCAGAAAATCATGTTTTAATCATATAAAACATCGATTTGACAACTTGTCAATTGTCGGGAATGATGTGAAAGGGATTGGTGAATATTTAGACGTGTGAATATTAGACCTAGACAATTTATTTATATTTTTAAATATTTTATGAAAATATGACGAATTAAAAAAAAACAGATCCCGTACTGTGTGTTGCATGGGTGTTTTTTGGCTCGGGTGATTGTGACTTGAATTTCATTTCTTACTGAATGAACCATAGGAATGTGAGTCTATTGATAAAGATGTTAAGAGTCCTCTTTTCATCCATTACATTTATAACAACGACAAAACAGACATTGCACTTTTTTTTTAAAATCAATCTCTGTTACTGTGAAGATTTACAACTTGTAATCTATGCAACTGATGGACAATACTACGTAATTCGTTTTCTCGTCGTAATTATTTGATGCATATATATTCATTGTGAGTTATATAAATTAGACTAATTTTGTTGAGCCACGTGCATCTTTTCCTCTGAACTTATGTGATGCCCTGCCCTTTCCAGGTCTGCGAGGAACAGAAATGCGAGGAAGAAGTTTTTCCACTGGCTATGAACTACTTGGACCGATTTTTAGCGGTGGTACCAACAAGAAAATGCAACTTGCAGTTGCTTGGCGCAGTGTGCATGTTTCTTGCGTCTAAATTGAAAGAGACGCGTCCATTAACTGCAGAGAAGCTGTGCATCTACACTGATAATTCAATAAGACCGCAGGAACTGCTGGTAAGCACCGAATAAACTCAGCATGCTGAAACTTACTTACTTATCTTTAGTGACTGCTGGAAAATGATTAACATACCTTTTTCAAAATGTTCTCAAATATATTTTGCCAAGTGTTTTATTTGTTTACATTACAGCACATACTACTGGTGTTATGGGTAGCCTACACTAAATATTTTAAACGCAATTTTTATACTTGTGATGCCAATTTTCAAATTGCGTATGTTTACAAATCAGCGACATAAGAATTAAAAATAGTCTAAAGAAAAGACTTGGTTCTGTTTGACAAAAAAATTCTGCCGACTGATGGATGTTCTCCACAAACATTCAAAAGGTATTTAGAGTGCGTTTCCATGCATGACAGGGCTATTACGCCATCTAGTGGCAACTATGCAACTCACAGCTACTGGAGGGATGAGGTCCTGTATACTGTATGCTGTCTAATGATTACTTGTTATTATCTTATTGGCTAATAATCATATATGCATAGGGTAAATTATATGCAATGTGTAAATTATTATTTTAGAGGAAGTACTGAAGTCAAGGGCAAATACAGTACAGCATAAACACTTTTGACTGTTGCGCCTGCATTTGTTTTTTTCCTCAGCCCTTGACACTACTGGCTCATCATTGTCTTTCTGGCGGAAATGGGCAGTTCTTTAGTAACTCATACCAAAGATAAAAATAATTTTACTTATGAGTCCTGTGGGAAACTTCATGTTTTAGTTTTTTGTTTTCGTTTGGTCATTCTGGCCTAGTGTTATTTCTTTGTTGTTGGAGCTTCTGCTTGTCTGCAAAGTCCAACAGATGCAGGAAACTGAAGATCAGCTGTCACAGTCACAGCTCATTTTTGTCCTCGTTAGCTGGCAAGAAGTTCTTGTAAATGAAACCGCAGTGACAGTCTGTAGGTATGACTGGAGGGCTCAAAGGAGGAAGTGGGTTCCTGCATCAAGGCAGTGTTGCAAGAGTGTCACAGTGAGTTTTAGGGCTGGTCTCAGAGCACTTGTGTGCTGACACTGGACTGCTGAGTTGATAATTCACAGAAGAAAAAAAAAATGTCTTTAAGTTACTTAAAACTGGTCTTTGTGGTCATTTAAGGCCTCATAAAAGTTCAACAGTCTGCTTAGAATATGACAAAGGATTGAGTTGGATATTACAAGTACAGTCTTTTGCTGACATCTCATTATAATGTGTTGAGCCAAAACTGTCTCTTCAGTTAATTATTTAGTTAATTAAAAATGTAAATTTTTAGTATATATGTGTTCCTTTAAGAACAAAGCAACACACACCAAACTGGTCATGCACAATTTTTTTTACGGGCCAAACTTTACAGATCATTTGGAAAGAAAGACTCATTTTCACATTAGCATGTAATTGGTTTTCTTTTGGGGAACGCCGCTGCTCATAGTTTACATTCCATCATACCCATCCTGGTGTACCAGGAGTCAATGGTTATTTTTTTGAGTGAATGTGGTTCTAACATGTCATCAGGTTTCATGTTCACATCAGGCACCTCCCCTGTGAAGAGAACAGAGAAGAACGTGTAACTGTTCGTTCTTTTGTGTGAGTCACTCACCAGTGAAATCCAGCAAAGTGAGGAAGTGGAGAAATCATTCATCAGCGGATGGCTGCCATTGTATTCTTTCACACTTAGAAAGCTGTTACGGGTGTATATGTTCAACTTAATTCTTTGTCGTTGCTTTATAGCAGTTCTAAAGCCCTATACTGTATGTCTCAGAAGGTAATGGAAACCATATTGGGACATCTCATGACTAAAATGCATGTGGTTCACTTGTGAAGAAAACAACCTCCATCTGAGTGAGCGCTCCGTCGTAAGGACAGTCCCATCGAATGCAAGTTTTCCCCAATTAGTCACTTGCTCCCATTACTCACCCCACTTCAAACAGGAAGGAGGGGGGGGGGGTTATTGAAAGGATGCTGTCTTCTTGTTGACTGAAGCCAAATAACTTAGCATCTACGTTTACATTTTTCACCGTAGTTAGATGAAAATTAAGATGTTATGTTATGTATCAAGAGTGCCCCCAAAAGATGAAATGGTGTCATCAGCAGCTTTGGGACAGACTTACATGACAGGTTATTATTGAGCCTTGTTTATTCCATTGAGGTTACAGCTCAATCTATTTACAAGCCTTTTATTTATATATATATATATATATATATATATATATATATATATATATATATATATATATATATATATATATATATATATGCTTCAAATTCATTTTTTTATACATGTTTTTGGTTGAAAATTGGCTAATGACAGGTCCAACATTAAATTATGTATACTCTGACCTCTTCTGATTTGACAGATTGCTATAAAATATACTCACAATTACACTTAGCTAGGAGGAAAGTTCCCGATGCTGGACTGTCTCTGTGAAGTGATCTGAGTGACCCATTTTTTGACTCAAATGTTCACGCATTCAGCCTCGTAGCTTTTAGGGTTCAAGCCATGTCCTGGAGGTCGCAGAGCTTAACTGATGAGAGATTTTGTGCTATCAAAACTGGCTTAAATGTATAATGTAAACAAGAAGTTTGAACACATTTAGTACCTTATCTCAAGTCAATAATGTATTAGACCATTTATCTAAATGGTTGATAAAGAATATTAGCCCCAGCACCCTGTGTCTTCACATGATGATATTTAGATCTTGTCGGAGACTAGTGGAGTGAAGAACAACATACAGTCACATGAAGCCACTTGAAAGGATACAATTTGTCACTCCAGTTAAATGATTATCAAGATCTGAATACCTGAAGTACTGCTAACTGATTCCGATCACTAAAAAATTATTTAGGTTGATGATCTTGCTTCTTTTCCAGGCATGGGAGCTGGTTGTCCTGGGCAAATTGAAGTGGAATCTGGCTGCTGTCACTCCCAATGACTTTATTGAGCACATTATGAGGAAACTTCCGCTACCTGAGGATAAGCTGGACCTGATCCGTAAACACGTGCAGACTTTCATCGCCCTCTGTGCAACAGGTGGTGTATCCAATGTAGATGATTGATGTAAAAAAATATATAAATGACCACTTTTTTGTGTAGTGTGAGACAGAACCTACTGTATGAATATTCTCTCAACATGCATTTGTTATACTTAACTTAGTAAAGTAGCCAGTGTTTTTCACAGTCTAGAAATTAGGTTCATAATTAGTAACTGTTTTGATGATTAGTCCATAAAAGGAAAGAAAAAAGAAAGATAGTGTTTGCAAACTTGTGCATTTGTCTTCCATTCATGTTTTTAAGCACGAGTGATAAAAGATCCACTGCCGAGGTAATTTGGTAGCTTGCTGCATTATTTCAATAAGTGATGTGTTGCAAAACACTACTTCTGTGGTTTTAGTATCTATGGCAACTTTATTCAGGTTCTCGTTGCAGACAAATTATCAGATGCCATCTCATTACATTCATGAGAAACTATGCGGACTGAAATAGCGGTGTGAAATGGAGAGAGCTTCTCTGGAAGCTTTATGTGCGTGCCTGGTACGTTTGGCGGGCATATCAGTGACTAGTCTTGAATGCAGTGACACTTCAAAGGGCAGTTGTATAGTTAAGGACATTCCTGTGTGCTGGTGAGCCAGTGTTTATAACATTCCTGCTCTTAGAGGTGGACCACCTTTAGGAGATCAAACATGGAGATGAGAGGAGGGTGAGAAAACGTGAGGAGTGTATTGTTCTAGCTGAGCCAAATAGTGAAGCATGTCATGTTTTCATATCTTATCCCCTCTTCTCACGCCTCCCAGATGCTCCGGGGCATGACGACTTTCCCATAATCAGGAGCCTTTGTAGGGCTGGTTCTCCCAGCCAAGCCTGCACCCAACATCACCGTAGGCAGTAATGGGATCCAGTGCACCACCCTTGTTCCCTCAGGCTTTTCTCTTCCTCCCTGGGGTTGCTCAGCTCCCCAGGAACCTCAGGAGTGACTCTGCCTTTGGAAAGTGGGATATGAGGGATTAGTAGGAGGAGCTGGCAGGTCTTTTAATATGGAGCTTTTGATTCTCCTGTTGGCTTGTGCAATAGATATAGATTTCTTGTGAAACTGCTCTGGCATAAACAGAATCCGTGAAAACTGGTTTGAATCATTGGTTAAGAATCGCTTGACAGGTTGAGCATTGATGATAACTAGGATAATATGAATAATTTAGCTGGTTTAACTTGGTTTCTAGATGCTGAAAATTTGAGAAGCTATTGAAACATACCTTTGTTGTTATATACACAGACTAGTTACTAGTTTAACAACAGAGATTCAAGGGGCATCCAAAATATTTTAATTGCTGGGCAGATGACTTGACTGCTGCTTTTCTTTCCTCTGTACAGTTTAGAGAATTCAGTGTCCCCTTCATTTCTGAGACATGCATAAATCAAGGCCCCTGTATCTGAATGAGAAAGGAAGAGAAGAGTGTGGAAAGACAACAGCTAATTTTTAATGGTTCTTCACTTTTGATAAAACGGTTCTGTTCAGAGCACTCGGCAAGATTTGGTTAATCAGAGTGGACCAGTTCAGTATTAATTAATAACATGGAGGGGCCTTTCAGAGATATGCAAATGACTGGAAGGCTCGGCTATAGACTACAAGAAAGGGGATAAAAGGAACAACCCTCCATTTCATATGAAGAGGCATGTAAGGGTCAATGCAGAAAGAGCACCCGATAAAACGTTTTTCAGAGATCAGTCTGCCAAAGGCCTGCACAGGAACCAGCTCATTAAAAGCAATTATACCCCATTCTTACTATTAAACACCCAGCACCCCCTACTTCTCCGTGGTAGATTGCCTGTAGATGTATATGAACAAACTTGAGAAACACCATGATGTTGGGTAATCTTGCCAATCTTCAGATGTTTACCTATCAGAGAAATCCCTTAGGAAAAATAGATAACTAGAAACTGGTAGAGAGTTCAGCAGGGCTGAAAATTAAATCTACCAATTCATGTCATTTCTCATCAAGAGGCTCGGTTTCCTCCCGCACCGGCCTGACGGCTGTTGCTCAAGACTCTGCACTGGAGCAAGACTGAAACAAGTTGTTACAGGATTTTAACAGTCAAAGAGGGTTCCTGTTTTTAATTGATATGTTTGACTATGGTTTGACAGGGCAGACCAACACGGCGCTTTTGATGATACCATTTTCAAAAAAATGGCAATAGATGGTTGATATAATACAATTCTATGTAGTAATGTTATACAGACATCCAATTATTTAAAGCCTATGTTTTTCTGTTAATTCTGTGAATTTAGGATCTTAATTCACATGCTTTTCCTGACTTGTTAAACTGTGATGCCAAATTCATTCATTCATTCATTTATGTTTGGTCTTTGTCAGTCAGGTCAAACATTGCTGCTTGAAACAAGACTTTCTGTTAATGCAAACCAGTGAATCTGCATGGAAGTCTGCCCCCCACCCCTCACCAAATCATCTGCCACTTTGGCTGTTCCTCAACTTTCCGGACGCTTAATTAATTTACAAGTTAAATGCATATACAGCACATTGCACCCACCAAGGAGCTTGCTGTGTTGGCACGAGTCTTGGGATGCAGTGTGGCGAGGGCAGGAGAATGGTCCATTGAAGGGGGTGAGAGGCTGGTATACTAGGCCAGCCAGCCGCCGTTTACTAGGAGCCTTCCATCACAGGCGTCCCCACTCAGCTACATACACTGTTTATCCTCTGCATGAATATCAATGAAGGTGCAGAGAATACAGCCATTCTTCCCTTAGCACTCTCACAAACCAGAGCCTCCAGCTCTGCCGCTAGCACGCGCATACTCTTGTTCCCCTGACAAACTTGTCTTGTGTAGAGTGTGAAAAATCAGATTGCAACCCACTCAGCGCACACAAGCTGTGTGTGGGCACCCAGTTTTCACTGTATGTTTTTTCTTCCTGCTGCAGAAGATCCAAAGAGTTGCAATGCAGTTTGTTTTGCTTCTTCTGCTTGACCAGAACTATTAATAGATTTTTCTCTGGCCCGGAATCAACTGCAAAGGAAAGAGTGTATAATAAGTTAATTTATTTGTTATCACTGAGCTGCACTGAGCTTGAATGTTAATAAGGCAATGAAGGCATGCTCGTCAGTTATCAAAGGCCCCACGGCTTTGATTGTTTTGTTTTTTTTTAAGCTTTGCAGCTGAATATGGCAATATGGTAATGCAAAGACTGCCAGGGAGTGTGGAACCATGAGCCCAGAGGTGGCCCTGCATCAGAGGAATGGCATGGGGGGAATGAGGTGGGTAGCAGGGTCTTTTCTGCTGCCAAAACCTTACGAAGGTCTGGACACTGACTAAAGAACAATGCTTAGTGCCCCGTTAGCCACCGCTGCTGTCTAAAACCCTACAACACCCTCCCCCAACACCCATCTTTTGTGTTGGCTGTTGTGTTGAATTTGAATCCAGAGAGAGGGCTTGATGTTGCATCTCTCAATTGGACAAGATGAGGTGATGATTTCATACAATAAGCCAACATTCTCTTGCTCACTAGACCCAGGTCCATCAATGGCCACACTCAATTAATATACTAAAAGATAGCAGCAACCCTGATACAAATCTAGAGCTGTTGTAACAACAAAGCTAAAGCATGTGTGCCATTCAGCCTTAGGGGTATGTGTCTAGAAAAAAAAATGTGTTGAAAAACAGAAGAGGGGGAGCCACAGAAAAAGAAAAAAGACAGAAATCAATGAGGTAGGGGGCAGACCCCCAAAGCTGTTTGTTTCTTTCTATTTTCCTATTTCTTTCTCCCCCTCTTGCAGTCAGTCGTCTTTTTGGGCTTCAGGCCCGTTCACAAGCTGTCTTATTTGCATTATGAATGACAGTGAGAAAGCTAACAAGATTATTGGTCTTTGAGATGCACGCCTGTGACCACACGTGGAAAAAGGACCTACAGCAGTGAGCACTGGCAGGGGGACTGTGGCTCTTTATTCCATCCTTTCCGAAGGCTATAGGGCTTTTTTTCTGGGAGCACACGATTTACTTAGCTGGAAGAAAAGGGGCCGATCTGCAAAGGGTGACTGGAGGAGAGGGGTGGGGGGTGGGTGTGCTTTTCAGATTCTTTTCAAGCCAAGTGAATCTTCATTATCCTGGGCTGCAGTCATTAGCTAAGGACTGTGCACAGACCTAATGGAAAGGGCTTTATTTATTAGCATTTCTGATTTTTTATTGTTGTATTCATTTCATAATATTTGATATAGCTATTCAAAATACTGTAGAAAAGTCTGATAAAGTATATTTTCATGAACTCGGAGCGAGACATCTTAATGCCTGGTTTGCTCTTTCCTCAGATTTCACTTTCGCCATGTACCCTCCATCCATGATTGCAACGGGCAGCATGGCAGCGGCTATCTGTGGCCTGCAGCTTAACAGCACTAACCACTCACTGTGGGGAGAAAATTTAACAGAATTACTCGCCAAGATCACAAACACAGAAGTTGTGAGTATTGGTGTTTTGACAATTTATTTTACTAATATAACTTGTAATAATTTATTATGATACAAGGTATTTCCCTGCTGGCAAATATGATGCACAGGTCACCTCTCAGTGGGGTAGGATGGGACAGCAACACTATTGGTGATCTGTGTAATCGAGTGTTGCTGTGTGTCTGCAGGACTGTAAGAGCAGGCTGTGCATTTCCTTTATTTACTCAGTGGGCTTGAGTCCAGCTCCATTTCTATTTCGCATTCAGCCACTGATTTACTGGAAGTGAAATGGGATTGACCCTGACTGCAAGGAAAGAATCTGCAGGGCTAGGGGAATGTGTCAGGGATACTATGGCTTGCATACAAACTGTCACACAAGGGACCACCTCATGATCATTTACTTTAGTTTAGGTCCTTTAGTTTCTCTTTGGTGGAAAAATAAAAGCAAAAAAGAACAGGAAATTAGGATTAGGAGTATAACCCAGGAAACACATTTAATTCCTGCCCTGACCTGAAGAGGTCAAGCCTTCTCAAGAGTCCCTAGAGTGCACTGCTGCTGGTAGAATGCCTGCTCCCCAACATGTGGTGTGTGAAGTTGTGCACCATAGCAGAGGAAAAACAAATAGTCCTCCACAGAAGTAAAGGTGCTCAGTGTCTGAGGAGTGTGAGGTCCAGGGCAGAAGGAATGAACTGCCTGGTCCATGAACAACTCATCACATTGCTGGATGCCAACAAGCTATAACTTTTGAAAGCATGCAGGTATGATGTCCACAAGCTACCCTGTTCACCCTGAGCTATACCTCAAGGGATAGTTCACACAGCATGTCATCCTTTACATTTTACATCCTTTAAGAATACATTTTGAGAAATGTATTAGTGTTTTTCATCCACACCATGGAAGTCAGTGGTAATCAAAATTGCTTCGTTACCATCATTCTTTAAAACATCTTCTATTGTGCTCCAAACAAACCGCAGTTCCAGAACAATTCAGTGGGAGCAGGGGGCTCTGGTGCAATCGAACATGGTTCAGACCAAGGAACTGAATAAATGAAGTGTAAAAGCACCCTTGGATTAAATTGGTCACTGAATTTGTTTGGGGCAAATAATTTGCTTTACCAATCAGGATTGTGTTTGCATTATTATGCTGAGAAAATCTTAGAGGTTCTATCTAAATGGAATTGGTTGACCATTTGGTAAATCAGAGATATGAAAATCAGAGAGATATCTATATCAGTAAAGTAGAAAAACCTAGGCTTCAATAAACTAGACTTTGTCTACTTAACTTTACCTAGTTTATAAGGACTTTACAGATTGAGGCAGAGGTTGGGAGGTGAGCGGTCAGACAGTACGAAGGAAAGTCAAACTAATGCCAACGATACTGCCAGCCTTACCACCAGGAACCTTGCTGACATTTGTGGAGTCCAGTGCCTGTAGTTTCCAGTAGACATATGATAGGGGCAGTTAGCATCTTCCAGTTGCCCTTGGAATGTGTGCGTAGCCTAAGACACACCTGGTGAAGCATACTGTGTGTAGCAGTAAGGTACACATATGTATGCCAAACCAAGAAGGCTGAATAATTGGCTTGAAGTTTCCACAAATACTCTAAGGTCCCTCTAAGAAAGAAGCAAAAGGCAATAAACATTCACCTGGCACTGGAGTTTCACAGTAAAGTTAGTTACTGTAGCTCAAGTAATAAAGTAAATGATGCTCATTGGGTTGTTGTTTTCAGTTTTTTTTTAAATGAGGCCTTGAATGATTTGTTTATTTTGAAGCATGAATTTGTGTGCTTGTGCAGCTGTAGAATACTTATAATGTAGCTTTACAAGGTAAAACTCTGCATATGGAGAAACTATTCAGGAAGAGAGAATGCACAGTGAAAACTCGTTGAGATATCGTAGTTTCTAAAAGTAGGTGAAATGTTAGAAACTTGGGTTCTGGCATGCTGAGAATGCTTCTTTGCCTAAAGTCATCATGTCATGAGGACTCTGTTATTTGCAACCAAAATGTTATTTGGAACTGAAAAGTTGCAAATTATTTAGAGAAGAACATCAAGGCTTTTTTTGGTACACAGGATCATGTGGTAGGCCCCCTGGCCTCTTGCATTAGGCCTCTGGGATATCTTAATCCCTTTCATTTCTCAATGCTGTGATGGCCGTGCTCTGAACCCGGCAATCCTTGCTTTCACTTCCCAATAAAAAAACTCACATTTTCTGTGGCTACTTTAAGTCTCTCCTTTAGGCTTCATTTGTCCAAGATGGCACACACTGATTGACATTACACTCAGCTTGTTCTCAAGTAGAGCTGCATTTTCCATTTGGTTCAATCCATTATTATTAACTTGTTTGACTATCACACATAGCCATGTTCTGGTGGGATAGAGTGTGTTCTTGATCAGGGCGGCGTTAGATTAGGCAGGGACCACCTACTCTATCTTGAAGCACACCATTGCAACCCTTCTCTGGATCTAATAATTGACAAGCCTTCTATAGCAAGTCCTGGTTTTACCAGTAGTCACACACTGAAGCTATTAGAGTTGCCTGAATTAAGCCTTTGGGGCTTGGCATGAGCTTGGTTGTGCAGCTATAAAGAGCAGCACAAACGGAATGTCTTTTAAGAAGTCAGGCATGGCATTCTTGTGGTTAGACACATGCAGTTTCTTTACATGTTTTATGCTTTTGTTTATTTTTTTTTAGAAGGAATAAATTTTTCATGACTAATAATGGCTCATCGTTGTGGGAAACAGGAGAAATCTAGAAGGATGGTTGTCATCCATGATAACACACCAAAGAAAACATCCACTGAGTGCCACTAGGCTCATCCTCAAAAAAAAAATGCTTCCTGTCACTCACTCCAAACACTTGAGATGTTTTTCTTGTGTGATACACTACTTCTAAAGGCATCAAACACATGGTCCAGGAGCCATGCATAACATAAGTTTAGACTTCGGCCCATCAGCTTTCAATTAGCAGTAAATGTCAAAGGAATGCAGCCTCTCCACAAGCAACACATTCTCCATGGGCCCTACCCATTGGTGTTTCTCAAACTTCCCACAGACGCCTGTTGTGCCTCAGATAGGACAGAGAGCTTTGATCACCCTGCATCCATTTATTTTCACTAGAGGGCATTATTGCTCATTTTGGTGACAGTGTGAAAGCCATTTTAAATATGGCATGTGCTCTTTGGGGCCACCCACAGGATTGCATTGGGTATTTCTCATAGTTTATCTATTAAAAAAAAAAAAAAAAAAGAAATTCAGGAAGAACACTCTGGTGGGCTCAAGTGAGATCCCCTTGGGTCATTACATGCTGTGGTGAAAATTAAAGGATATGAAAATCGTAAACGAAACACTGCCTTGTTTTATCCACGGGACATGGATGTAATTAACACAGTGAACTGTGCTACACCTATTGTTTTTGTTATTTTAACTCTTCACAGTGCATGTTTGTTAAATAGAAAGTGTGTGTGTGTGTGTGTGTGTGTGTGTGTGTGTGTCTATATATATATATATATATATATATATATATATATATATATATATATATATATATATAAATATGTATATGTATATGTGTGTGTGTGTGTGTGTGTGTGTGTGTTTATAATTATTATTATATATAATTTTGTGGTTTGGTTTGACTGTAAAACTACTGATTAAGTGATTCTGGATAAGTACAGATATTGCAGCTATGTAAGTGGCCTGTTTGTATAATGCCTTGTGTCTGATGCATTGCAGGATGTGTTAAAGGAATGCCAGGAGCAGATTGAGAGAGTGTTGATGAATAACCTGAGGGAGGGCCGCCGGCAACAGCAGAAACAGCAGCAGCAGGAACAGGGTGGCCCGCGCAGTAAAGCACTTGATGACCAAGACCAGTCCAGCACCCCAACTGATGTACGAGACATCAACTTGTGAGCTTGCTGCAGGAATATTGTGATCAGTCTACAAGAGGAGAAAAAACAAAAACAACAAAAAACAAAAACCACAAAAAAAAAACAACAACCACCCCAACGAAAAGTGCTTGCTAGTCTTTGTAGAGTTTTATCTTTATTTTCCAGTAAAAATTGCTCCTGTAAATGAAAAAAAAAAAAAAAAAGCTGTTTTAGATACAAACAAAATAGATATTTTTAAAATGATTTGATACTGATGCAAAAAGCTTTTCAGTTCCTCAGACTCTTTGAAGGGAAGCATGTACATGTAGTATTTTGCTAACTTTTTTTTTGATTGTGTAAAAATAATAAGATATTTAATGCAAAAGTGATAGTGTAAAGGGCTTTTCAAAATAGAAAGTCTACTGTATCAGACTGGCTTGAAAGGGTACAAAAAGTGGGGCTATGTTTTTTCCTGTTTTGTTGTGAATTTTTTTTTTGGGGGGGCGGGGGGGCATTTTGGAATGCCTGAACTTGAACACACAATGAGGTGCCATGACTATGAATGGATGCACCCATTCACTTGGCTGTGTACTTAGTGCATTAGGACCAGAAAGAGGGATTAAAAAAGGAGTGGTGAGACACAAGTCTTATGTTAAGAACGCAGGGCTCTTTTGCGAGGACAACAGGGGCTTATATCACGAGACTATTAATATCATTTTATTATGATGATGATTATTATTATTCCTGTTAATCTAGCAAGTTATTGTCTCTCGATGCTAAAGTTACAGACACTTCAAATAAGCTTTTGTCAAGCTGCTTGTGTGCTTGATGTATGTTGGCTCATGTGCAAGCGTGTACAAGTTACTCTATATCAAGCACTCTTGTGTGAGTCATGTGGGCTTTGTTAAATCTTCTATCTGCAAGTGTTTGGTCATAGAGACTGGTTCAGTGATGGGCACATGGTCAAAGGACTGGACAGGGGATAGTACATGATTCCACAATGCTTTGGTGGTCTCCTGTATCAGTGCCTTATATTAAATGCTTTTTTTTTTTACTGGCCTGGAAACTGCTTGAGGGCTGAGCCCAACCCAGTGCACAGAACAAGAGGAGGCAAGAACAGGGAGCGGACAGAGACGACTATGTTCCCTTGTATCTTCTAAAGGCAAGAAGAGTTGTTTTTAAAATGTGTGGGTAAGGTTGTCTTTCATGGCAGCCTCCCGCTAAATATTACAGTTGTATTGTATACAGACAGTTTATTACGTTATTACGTATTTTGTTGTGAGTGTGTTGAAGGAGCCTTAGGCTGATATATGGTTGGTCCAATCAGGGACCGAAAAAAGAGTTGTGGAGTTGTTTGCAAGCAAATGTATGCTAATTCTGTTAGCAGTAAAGGAATGTGTAGGCAAGAATGATTGAGGACGATGACGATGAAGCTTGGTTGGTTTGAGGTTTGAAGCATGCTGCTGAAATGAGGATGCGGATATGTGCTTTGTTATATGCTGATATGGAGAAGCAGGAAAGGAGGCCAAAGGAGAAACAACAGCAATGGTTTCCATACATCACCTGATATTTAAGATCTTTAATCTATTTGTCTGTTTATTTGTTTGTCCTTTAGTTTTTATGTCTCATGTTTGAATTACAGACCAGTATCTAAACCAGTTTCAATGATACCGCTAGCACATGACTGGGGAAGGTTACTCCATCGGTTTCACTTCAGAGAGCATATCTGCCATGGATAACAAATGGTTACGGTTAAGGATTCATTTTTTATGTTTTTTGTTTTTCTCTCTCTCTCTCTCTTTTCTTTTTTGGGCTGGTTTCCCATGTTTAAATCATGGCATGTTCAGTTCATTATTGCGTTAAAGCATTGGAAACCAATGTATGACAACAACAACAATGAAATAATATTAATGCAAATTAAACATAAAAAAGACCAAAAAACAAACAAGACAACAGATTAAAATGGAAGAAAAAATATTTCTTGATTTGCACGCTCCAAGGGCAGTTTTCAGTTTAAAAAGACTTGTGCAACTGCAACAGTGCAGCAAAACTTTTATATAGTGCCTTGAGTTTGATGTAGACTTTCACCCTGTTTTGCTGAGCTTAAGCATAATATCCACTACCCGGCCATCCAAACTATGCTGCTTCCAAAGGTTGAACTGGCATGGGGTTTAAAAACATCCACAAGTCATTCACAGTGGCTAAAAACTGTGCATCAGCAGCACAAAACGGCTTTCATTTGCTGAAATCTCACAGCTTACCTTGAAAAGGGGCAGTCGAGCTTAAGTTTGTGTCCATCTATGTATGCATGTGTGTTTGTGTGCATGTCTTTCTGTGGGTTAAGGAGATGTTTTTGTGAACTCGTCCATATCCTTTCTCCAGAAACAATTCTTAGTGATGCTTGAGTCTTACAAGCCACATTTCCTTGTTCCTCACACCAAAACCCCCTGTCAATCTTAATATTATATTAAGTTAGTCGTTCCTATTATTTTCCCAGCTCTGCTCTGAAAATTAATTACAGTACTGTTAAAAGATTGTATGGGTGGCTGAGTGGTTTTACTTTGAATATGAACCGAAGTTACATTCCTTAAGGGGTATGAGACTGTATTCCAAAGTGATGAGAGATGGAAATTGTGTGAAGACGTCAATCAAGTGTCAATATTTTTATTGAGTTATTGTTTTTTCCGCTGCTAAAAAGCTATGATTTTTTTTTTGTTTTGTTTCATCTTATACACAAAAATAACATTACATAGTTGTGATGTCACATCAGTGTGCTGCTATTTTATAAACAATTGTATTATAATTATTTTACTGCTTACAGAATACTTTGAGAATACAGAAGTAGAGGGTAAAAGAAGAACATGAAACGAGTATTCAACTGGAAATGCTCTTTGTACAGTGTGCTCCTATTAAGGCATGTTTCTTTACCTTTTAATCTCTTTTTCCTCCTCTTCTTTCTGTCACATTCTGTAAGTGTGGTATCTCTATACCTCAGGTTTACTGGACATAAAAGACTTTCCCATTACCTCACACAACAGTTTTTTCGGGAGCCTGGAAAGGACCGCACAAATAAGAGGTTATGATATTTCTGCTGTCTGATTTAGTAAATTCAGCGGAAAGAATTTAGATGAACAGCAAGGCTCCCACCTGGACTTCAGAAATAGTGGACGGAGGATGTAATGAACATTTGACAATGTCTTATGTACACGGCCCATTTCAGTGGATATAAACCTGTAAATATCAAATAAGCAACAACATTGAGAAAAGCCCTCCTTCCTCCACTATAACCATATCATGTACCTCAGTTATGTCTGCTGCGCAACCTCTGTTCAATAAATCTGCTTTAAAGAGTGTGGTGCTATGTTGGTCTTATGTTATCGTTCCCTTTTATTGGCAATGTTAACGCTGAAAATAACAATGGGAATCTATCCGGCATGTTATAACCTGGTAAAGAGTGGCTGTAAAGATAGTGTTGATAATCAGACACAGCCCAGATGGAAAAATGACACATTTTAAAAATAGAGGTTGAACTTTTCTGTTCAACAACGTTTCCTTCTAGAATTATCCTCTGAATAATTACAGCCAAGTCAGAAATTGTCACAGCTGATTCTGAGGAGATGAATTATGAGGTAAAGTCATTAGGGCTTGGCAACTCTGTGGATATTCTTTGGATTTCTGTTGAACTCAAATAAGTTTTCAGTGAGAGATCATGAATTTAAAAGAGATGACATGCTGTATGCTAAGGTCAATAAACTTACTATGAAAGAAGTATTCGCTCTCCTGTTCTCTTTATTTCAGCAGGTCGTTGATGAAAAATGATGAAGTACGACGGCTTTTAATGTTTTATAACGGAGGAATAGTTGATGAGCGATTAAAAATATAACATTTCAAATAAAATATCTATTTGTCGAGTTAATGTGATGCCAAAATAAAACCGTTAAATAATGAACTCTGACAGACCTTTCAAAGCCCGCCACGCGCCAGTGAGTGACATAGACAGTAAAAGTGAGTGACTGCAAACAAAACACCAACTGATATCACTTCAATGCAAATGGCAACATCAGTTTAAAATAGACTGTCAGTATCTTTATCTTACTATTTACTGTATTTGTGCTTGATTCTCATCATCATCAAACATTAATGTAAAAAAACAGGTTTAAAAAACATAAACATTACATAACAACAATGTAATCATAAAATACATCAATTATTGTTTTTATATAATGTGCTGGGAAACCTCTGAGAGTGGAAAATCCATTTGTATTGTTTGAATGCATTTCATATATAATGTTTATATACATTACATTATGCATTATACATTTTACTGGAAATACTGAAAAAGATTAGCTAACAGAACAAACAAAAAAAAGAATTAAAACGTTTGATACATTTCTAAGATGATATTTAAATTAAAGACATCAATATAAAATATAATAAATAAAAAAATATAACATTTTAATAAATAATTCAGGACAGGTGGCCAGCATCATCTGTCATCATGTTTGAAACTAAGACATTTAGGTCTACTGGCTTATACTGACATGTTTCATGAAATTACCTTCAACATAAATGGAAAAATTTCTTATGGAAACAATGTCTTTGCCACAGCATTTCAGGGTAGTTTAATTTTTAACTGACTTCAAAAGTTGAAATCACTGTTAAACTATGACCTAAAATAGCCCTAGATTGCATCATATACAGATCTTAGGTTATATGGTTCCTTGAAACCTTTTGGTTTCTTTAATTTACATTAGAATTCTTTAGTTCAGTCTATTGGTTTTAGGAATCATCCAAGAAACGAAGGCCTCCTGGGTAGTTCACAGATGGTTTAGATCCTTCACATACATTTATTGTTAATAGGTCAATAATTTGATCAGAACGGTTATTTGGTGCAACTTGCTTGTTTTTCTTCTGTTTTTTTGTCAATTTGGATTGACAGGACTGTTGGAGAGCTTTATGTGTAAAGGGTCATCATTGATGGTTTCTTTAGAAACATTACTGCTGCGCTGGTGCTCATGCTCTCGATTCGGTCTTTGATAATTAGTGGTCCTTGACCTTGGATGCTCAAACCCCAAAGGATCAGATGGGTCAATATACTGGCATCTTCTCCATCTGAAATGTGTTTTATGGCTGTTTGACTGCAGAGGATGATGTAATTCCTCAGTGTTCCTCAGTAGCTCCAACAAGCATCATTCTTCCATGGACACAAATTATTTCCATGAACTGTTTTAAAACAGTCCTTATTAATGCAATCAATCTGAGGATAATATTTTTTTAAAAAATATTTTAAAGCTTTTATTTAATATTTATTTATTATTATTTAATTATTTTTCATGATTAATTGATCAATGGAAAGTTTAAAAGAACAGCATTGATTTGAAATAGAAATCTTTTGGAACATGAAAATGAAAGTAATAACTTAAAATAAAATTCCAGATGCCAAACCTTAGAATAGTACTGTAATTACAAGTGATTTAGAATTGCCATTTTTATTATTATTTTACAAGTCATTTATTAGCTATAATATTAGCTATAATAATTATATGTATATTAATCCATAATCATGCAAAAGTCTTTAAAAAAAATTAGATCAGGTATTGTATACAATATTGATGCTAATAATAATACTTACTGAAATATATGGGGTTTTAGTTGTATCCAAGCAAATTATATTACTGTTTTTAAAGGTGCACTGTGTAATTTTTTGCGGCATCTAGCGGTGAGGTTGCGAATTGCAACCAACAGCTCAGTCCTCCGCTCACCCCTCCCTTTAGAGAAGCTACGGTGGCTGACACAGGTAAAGATGTCGTTTATAAAGACAGCAAACAGCAATGAGATTTCTTCACAAAGGTAAAGCTCAATATAAGATAATAAAAAACATAACGGTCTTTATACACCACTGAAAACATAGTTAGGCTATATATATTTCATTGCATTTCTGTAAATAGATCATTGTAAATATTAAACATTGCACCTTTTATATAAAGTAGTACGAACCAATCCTTGCTATTCTTCGGTAAAATGTCTCCTTTATGAATTAAAAGAGCATCATAATGTTATTTAAACAGTCAAAATGTATATAAATGTTGGTTAAAAAATAGACTTAACTTACCTTTTGACTTTTAATAAATGGCTTTCCACATTCTATTACTAAATTTCCTCATCAGGAAATATCGGTAAATGCTGATCAGGGCCTCCTTATTCCTCAGATATTCTCTTGATATTCTCACAGATTTTACAACATCACTTATGTTCAAAAACATCACTGAAAAAAAAAAATCCCTGAAATGGCTGTATAGGAGTAATATACGTTGTCATTCATTTATTCATTAATTTCCATTTTGACTAAGAATTTTCTTCTTTATTGCTTATCTTATATTTAAAATATTGTTTATTTTTAGTAAAACAATGTTACAGCTTAACAAGATAAATATCATTATTTTATTTATCGTCAGTTTATTTATCCACAGAATGTTTGGTCATTATGTGCATAAAAAAGTTTGTGAATTGAAAGACATAGAATTGATTGTAATATTACGTAAATAAATAACAAAAGCAGAGATTATAAACAAGGAAAGAAATCATGCATTTCTGATTTTGACCACATGAGGGGGCACTAACCCAACTAAAACCATCCATATTTTTGACCCCCCCCCCCAAACTAAATCTTTCAAACCTGTTTAAATAAAAATACAATGTAATAATGTCTAAAGTAAAATGCAAAAACACAGAGGCTAAAAAACAACCTTTTATTTTATTTTCAGCAATACAGTTGGCTGCTGTGCACAGCACATACGTATAAAAATAAAAGGAAACATTTTCTTAATATATTAGAATTCTTACTCATTTTTTCATTATTATTATTATTTTTTTTTTCAAAGAACAAAATGATTGGCAAAAAGTTTGTTGTCTCCAACAAACCTAACAATCATTTCAACAAATTGGAACTAAGGCAGAAGGTGAGGTATATGTTAGAAAATAGGAGGGGAATTTGGAGGGGGCGTCTGCCCCTCAGTGCAGGAATACAAAACTGAGAAAACACAAAGGTTGCATACGTACAAGGACACACAACCATGCACCATCCCTAACAATCATCTGGTAAGACGCAAATAGGGCCATTTCAAAGCTGAAGACAAAGTACAGTACAAAGAAACTGGTGGATCTTACATGAGAAATAGCTGTTTCTAAAAGCACTTAGTTTAGAGGGTTTGAATTCTAAATACACATGTCTGTCCATCATTTTGCATTAAAAACCATTCTATTCATTTCAAAATTCTATTCATTTCATCTAAGTATAAAGAGATGAAATCTGATAGAGGACAGGGTACATTGGAGATACATATCAATAAATTAACATCAGTCATCACATACATTAAAAAAAGCAGTCTTTCGACAGTTTCACTGAAGAGGTCACATTGCATGCCATATTTGGGGTACAAAGATTTTCAAATCCATAGTCGTCAACACTAATATATTCATATTTTCAACATAATAGAGCTGAAAATCTCTCTTTATCCCCAGAACATAAAAAATGACCATAGCCATAAACCATAGTTTAATTTATGCTTAAACAGACAGCTCCCCCCTAAAATTAAGATTTCGTCATTATTTATTCACCCTCAAGTCGTTCCAAACCTCTGTAACTTTCTTTCTTATGGGTTTCTTGCGTTGCTTTTTTGTCCATACAATGAGAGTCAATTGGGTACAATTTTTTTAAATATCTTGTTTTATATTCCACAAAAGAAAAATGTCACAGGTTTGGAACAACATGAGGGTGTGTAGTCTACATTTTTGGGTGAAATATATTTTTAAGGAAAAAAAAAAATCACAAACACACTCCATGAGCATATTATCAGTGTACCTGGCTCAAAGATCCCAGCCATAACTGTTATAAAAATAACATCCTTCTCATTTGTAGCATTAAGATCAAGTAATGCAAGAGAAATCAAGGTCGATATGTGCTAGCTAGTACTGCACTGATTATCAAACCTTTTCTTCTTGCCTGCACATTGCAGCTGCGACAGAAATCCAACGTGTTCTAACATGAAGTGTTTCGCACGTGTTTTAGAGGTATTGAAGCAAAGATATAAACAGATCTTGATTGTTGTGAGCAACAACCGCAACAAAAACGAAGATGGAAATGACCAGATTTTCTCTGAAAGATGAGAGCCTCAGTCTTTAACCGAATATTCTACAAATAATGAAATAATATTTGACTTTAAAGGAGTTTGTTGTTTCCTTAAAGGAATAGTTTAACTTACTATCAGGCCATCTATTTTTAACAGATTTGTTGAAATTTAGCATTATATCACTTGCTCACCAATTGATACTCTGTAGTGAACGGGTGCCGTCAGAGTGAATTCATACATCTGAGAAAAACATCACAATAATCTACAGGTAATCCATATTTCTCCAGTCTATCAATTAATGTCTTGTGAAGTGAAAAGCTGCGTGTTTGAAATAAATCCCCCAACATATTTGTTTAGAACTATGTTTGCCTGTAAACAGTGCTTGATCTCTGCGTATTTCTCTAACTTTACAAGACGGATGGACTGGAGTCTTGTGGATTATTATGATATTTTTATCATCTGTTTGGATTCTGATTCTGACGGCACCCATTCACTGCAGAGGATCGATTGGTAAGCAAGTAATGTAATGCTAAATTTATCCAAAATTATAAACATTGCCTTTTTTCGGTGAACTATTCCTGTAATTCTATAATTAGAAAAAGTGGGGCATGGGATGGGGAATGCCTACAAACGCCAAAGTTCATTTCAATTTCAAGTGCGACTTGAACCAAATACCCTAGACAAAGTCAATTGACTTATTTAAGAGTGTGCACAGGTGATATTCAAACATAAAGTAATGCAAATATTATGTTATCTCAAACAGATTAAGACGGTTGTATTGGTTTTTACATTCCAAAGACTTTTTGAGGTGGGGGTTCAAGTATGCAGTCAACATGTTGTTGAATGAGCCCTCACTGGAGATCACTGACTGTAGAGGTAAAACATAGACACCACTGACTAGTATCAATACGTATCTATGATAAAAATCAAATAAAAAGTTTAATCGCACACTATATTTAATCTGATATGTAAAATGAGCGGTTTTATTATCACTAAGCAACAGTTATGCTATCGTATAATCGAGCCACATAATTCAAGATTAATGCAATTCTATGCATTTCACAAGCTTGATCAGCGTTCATTCAAATGGAAGCACCCAAAACTTTCAGGACTAGCCGTCCATAGACTTTCAGTCAAATTCTGAGCTTGCATGAGGCGTAAAATAGCCCTCTCTTATCTGAACCCCCAATAAGGATGCATGCAATCCGTTTATAAAGTCAACTATTTAGTTGTTGATCTAAATATGGAACAGAAACCTCATTCTTGCATGCATAAAAGGAGGCAAAATAGCAGAGGCTAAGGCACCACCTAATCATGAAAAACAAGTGCTTTCATCTCACTAAACTGATATTTATTTTTCCCTCCATAACTTTTTCAATGCGGACGCGGCTCTTTGAGGTAATAAAAAGTATCCATTTCACTTCTAAAAGCTGAGGATGTTAGTCCAGTGCCGGGTAAGGTTTACACCAGTTATGGCAAGCACCCATAAAAAGTGAGAAGGCAAAAAAGCTCCTCGATAATATTCATAATAGAAATCATAAGCAGCAAAGAATGGCATGTACACAAAGTTCAGACACAAAGTAAGCTACCGAAATATACATATATTATTATTATTACTATTATTTCAATGAGAATAAATACAATGTGTTCTTTTAGTTCTTTGCAGTTCACCTCTTAGCATGTCTGGGTTACCTACGAGAACATCAAACATGTGCAAATGACTGTTATTGCCAGGTTTGCTCATAAACGTGGGAGGAAATGTGTGACGGTCATTGCTGGGGAAGCCTTGTAGCCTCGCTTCAAGCGGCCGTGTTTGCTGAGGGCGATATAAAAGCCCTTGTAAATGGAAGACTCGTATGCGTTGTAATTGTTGGGCAGCAGTGTCTCCTTGAACTTGCACTCGTCACGGAAGGCCCTCTAAAAATGGTATGGATTAGATAGTTAGTTTGGTATTATTCCTCCAAACCTCTTTCTAAGCCTTACACACCACTTCTCCATCATACTCTCAATACACCCTCCTTTCTAATCTAGCTAAAAAATGCAGTAAAAATCACAAAGCAACACTAGTTCATTTTACACAAGTAATGAACCAACCGACAAAACCCAGGCAATTCATTTCAAGTTTCCGTAGAATTAAATGAGAATGAATTCTTTTCACAATCACCACATAGCATGCACGTGGATTGAAGGTTAGATTCTTTTTTAAGGACAATACTGCTTCTGATGGAGATGCCAATTGGCTGAACAACAGAAAAGGCAAACCTATCAGTTTTATCTTCAATTTCTGAAGCCTAAAAATGACTTTGTCTGCTTAACTGATGCCTGACAGTACCAACCGCATAAATCTAAATCTTAAATCATAGGGTTCCTGTAGCTCAACTGGGAGAGCGTTGCGTTAGCATAGCAAGTTAGCGCAAGGTTGGGGGTTCGATTCCCTGAGAACACATGATAGGTAGAAATTGAAAGCCTGAATGCACTGTAAGTCGCTTTGGATAAAAGCGTCTGCTAAATGCATTAATTTAATTTAAATCTTGTAAGTGACTTTAATTAACAGATTTTATCAATACATCAGATTTATCGCTTGCACAAAAATGTGGAACTGCCTACTTTCTTAAAAATGTCCTTAAAAATGGTTCCAAAGGGGGAGTTTGGGACACCATGGAATAACTATTTTTGGTTCCCAAAAGAACCTTTCGTTGAACAGTTCTTAAAAAGAACATTTTATTCTTAGTGTAAAGAACATTTTAAAAATCTAAAGAATTCTGGAAAGAATCTTTTGTTTTAGTGGAACTCTCAGTGCCAATAAAACAAAAACAAAACACATATCATCAAAAAATATAATGTGTTACTCGGGGTTAGATCTGGAATCTAAATAATCCCAGTGCAAAGTAGCTCATTTTACATTCATACATGAGCCATCAGTTATTAAAAATGAATGACAAGCCAAAGTAGCCAACTACTTAAATATTTAGGTACATTATATTAATGGTTACACCACTTGACATTCTAGAGCCGTTAAGAAAATACATCAATATATGTTTTTTTATGAAACCACTTGCCACTAACCTTGGCATTTTTATCACCTCATACTATGAATCCTTATTGCCACTGACCCATTTAACACTTTTCTGCACAATACAGTGATATCAAGAGACAGGCATACCTACCGTTCCGTATAACCTTCCGCGGCTGCTCATTGCGACAAACAGCTTGCTTTTCACTCCGTATAGACTAACCACTCCTCTCTCTACCGCTGAGATTTCTATAAGACCTGATTGAACAGAACATCAGTGTTAGATTCATGACACTGTGGCACACGGCAGCTCATTTACTCAATCTGTAGGATGCGTTCTGCACAAGTGGGTGGATCTAGGGGGATGCACTGAGCCTTTGTTCTGCATTTTCTCCCATTACGGCTCATTTCTTATAATGTGACATGGAAAAAAGCCCTGCAGTTCTGGCATGTACAACAAGCAGATGGACGCTGAGTAAAATTAGTTGGCGTCTAAATTCGTCCAAGCATTCGTGTCATGTTTGAGCCTCGTGAATTTCAGTAGTGATTGACATTAGGGTTTATTTTAATAGATATGTCATTGCTTTAGAACACATGAGACAATAATATTAATAGGGGCCTAATAATGATAAAATTCTAATATATATTAATCTAGCATATATATATATATATATATATACACACACACACACACACACACACAGTAGGATATAGTTTTTTATTATTATTATTTAATTATATATAGAGAGCGCTGTTTATTCAGTCATCTCCATCCCTTCTTATTACGCGTCATGCATGACATTTCTGGATGCAACTCACTGTACTGGTTCTCATTATGGACACCGTTTATCCTTCCGTCTGGCAGGACCTGCAGGTGAAACCCAATGCCCACGTTGCAGTACAGCCTCCGCACTCTCTTAATGCCCTGCAAATAGTCACGCTCCCAGTTCAGGTCCGATTTCTCCACCGAGATCCCCAAAACGGAGCGGGAGAAGAGCGTCTCCCACCTTTTCTCCAGTGAAGTTGCATTACTCCTGTTCGAGGTGGGGTAGGAGGACACGATCCCAAGCAGAAAGCCCAGCAGAACAACCGCAGTCCACGTCCAGCGCCCGCTGCTCTCGCACATACTGATCAGGAACCTTTGCGCAGTGGCCATCCGGTTTACCCTCGGGGCACGTGGTCAAAATTAATGCCCCTAAAAATACCACTCTTGTTTTTCTTCTTTCGGCATGGTGGCAGGGGATTATTTTTGGAAGGCAGGTCGGGGCTGCGAGCGTGTAACGCAATAAGCCCCTCGGTAGATGAGAAGAGCAGGGCGGCAGAGCTTGAGCTGGTGGCGGTTATGATGATTACCATGTTTCACCTCTCTGGACGGGGAGCACCTCACACTCACCAAAATGCAAGCTCACCTTGCCCTGGAGATCTTCGGGATGACATCACTCACCTTCAGGATGACATCACGCTGACCTCACCGCCGCCGGGGGTCAGTCCGAACGTCAGAATCCAATCGCTCTCAACCCACGCGAGCGGCCCCGGGGAGAGCGAGCGCGAGAGTGAGAACATGGGGCGTGATGGGCTTTGTTGGCAGCTCCCAAATTGGACCGGCGGTCATATGCCTGGCGGGCCGCTTCCTTATTTAGAAGGAACGTGTAAAAACAGGCCAGCTGTCACCGCGGAGCCATGTCAATCGGGCAAAACACTTCATGGGCTGTTTGCTCAGGAAGCTTTCACTAAGATATATTTTGAATATGCCCCTTGATTTATACATCTGGCTAAAAACACAGCTTAGTTGGACGTAACGCTCGTCCGAGCGCGAACGGAACTCCTAACGGCTAATTGACTTAGCACTGATAGATAGATAGATAGATAGATAGATAGATAGATAGATAGATAGATAGATAGATAGATAGATAGATAGATAGATAGATAGATAGATAGACTTTTACACCTGGTAGGTGAACAAAAATTAAAATTGGCTGTGTGTCCAACAGGTGGCGCTGTCTCGTTATGTTAAAATTTCAGGCGCAATTATTTAATACCTATAGCTTTGTTAAGTAATAACTTCTATGATTCTTTTGGAGGAGGTAATGGGCTATTTGTTTTAATTTCCTTGATATTTGAGACTGACATCAAAACTCACCACTTCTCAAATTTGATTAACCTAAATCGGTCAAAATATTAAATTATGTTTATTAGATTATCATTTAAATCATCCTACAGGGAAAATACTTTTCTTCACTATCAACATTGTTTGAAAAAATGTAAAATATGTCAGACATAATCCCTATGGACGTCAGATAAAGCGAAATATAGTTCGTTTTTTTTTTTTTGCCATGCATAATCCTGACCCATTTATCTACAGCATTAATTGTTGAAACACTTCAGAATCTAGAATCTATTTCATGGAACAAAAGAGAATGTTGAGTAGTTGTGTCTTTTCAAATGGATCCACTTCATAACATGACATTGCATCTATGAACAGAAATGAATTTGATGTCATTTCTTTAGTTAGAACGTTTTGTCCTCTGCTGACACAAAAAGATTAGCCAAACACCATTTAAACATTCAGGGAAAAAATAGTGTGCAATCTTTTTTTCTCTAACAAAATAAATATTTAATTAAATGTGAAGTATATTATCCATTTGGAAATTATTGGATAATGAAAATTATTTATATACGCCACTATTGAGGGGACAAACAGGCTTAACGCAAGACAGAATGACATCATCTGAAACCTTCCAGTAAAACAAAATTGCCCATGGCATTAGTTTAATGTAAATCTTGCAGAATAAAATATCTTAATTTAAGCTGTAAACAATAGACAGGCCTCATTAGATTTGACAATTCCCCACATTAAATAGTTCATCCAAATAAAAAAAGAAAAAATCTCAGCATTTAAATATCAGTACCTCTTTTATTAGTTCATTGTGTTGTGACTGGACTGATGATTCTACAACTGGACAAGAAATGTATCCTGAGAATTTGGAAAATGTTTAACAAAGTCAAACCCCATATCACTCATACATATAAAGCTCTACACACACACTCTGAGCAATGGTGAGTGTACTTACAGATGCATTACTTAAAACATTTTTTTTTTTTTTTTTTTACAGTTTTTAAAAGTAACTTACTATAACTCGGCCACAAAATAGAAAAGTCATATTGTTGATGATGGTTCGCAACACTTTGAATAGATAGCCTAGGTCTGTGTGTAATGTTACCTGTAGAAAACTACACCAGATTGTCATTTGACCACCAGATTGAGATTTTATACATAACAATATTGTGTTATTAGTCATATTAAAGTAATATATATATACAAAAATTAAGACACTTTTGTTTGACAAACAAGTCAAACAAGGTTATAGTATTACATAAATACAGACCTCGCCAAAACGGGTTGCTTTTAAATTCCCATAGGGATATAAATATATGTATATATTATCAATATAAAATTACACATACAATAAAATAGTTCTTTACAAAGCGTCTTTATAATACAACAGGAATTACATCAAGTCCATTTTGATGTGTCCATGGGTCCCATAGAGATAAGCACAATTAATCCTCAAAGCAAGCATGACCTATGAAGAAAAAGGATAAATAATGCAGTCAGCAAAATGTACTACAAAAGACTTGCAAGCCTTGCATTAGAAAAAGCAAACACTTGTCTAAGGTAGGATTCATACAGACAATGTAAAAAAATACTACTAAAAATAAAAATATAATTTGAGAAAAGAAAAATAGTATTCTCTCCACAAAAGTATTGCATTCACCCAAAAAACTTATATTGAAAAAGTATTGCATTCTCTTGAGAAACCTTTCATTCTCTAGCAAAACATTCATGTTCTCTTGCAAAAATATTGTTCCCCCGAGAAACTTTGCATTCTGTCACGAAACATTTGTTTTCTCCTAAAAAAGTATTGCGTTCCTCCCAAAAACATTACATTCTCTCAGAAAATGCTGCATTTGCAACCAAAACGTTAGCATATTTCCATCACAAAAGTTTTGTGAGCAAATGCAAAGTTTCTCAGGAGAACCCAATACTTTTGGAAGAGAAAGCAAAAAGAACGGAAATATAATTTGTACTCCCATCTCATTTTTTACCATCACTTTCTGTAGATTAGTCAGTGACATTTAGCATGATTCTTAGTAAAAGGTGAACTGTGAAATGACTCACATGATTACTGCTGCTTTCAGCTTCTGAGGTCCTTTTGGTCAAAGATGATGTGGGTGGCAAAATAGATGCCAATGGCACTAAAGATGGCAGAGGAGGCGATGTACACGGTGACGGACTCTGTGAACTGGACGATCATGCCCATGAAGAGGGTAGGGAAGACCTGAGAGAGAAGGAAGGTGCTGTCCAGAATGGCAAAGTCCAGTCCCACCCCACGTTTCCCAAAATCCTCTGACTCCAGACCTAGGGCGGCACCGTTCTGATGCAGAGGTGGGTAATACTCTGGTTCATCTCCACTGTAAGAAACATGCCCATTGGAAATCTCACTCTTGTGGTTGAGATCTCCAGGGCCGTTGTTTAGTGTCAGACAAACAGAATCCCTTGTGATGGTGAATCCATTTGTGTGCACTTTTTTGGTTTTGCTGCTTTGCATGTACACCTGAAGGATGTTAGTGATGAGAAGCAAGTGAGACATATGTAACAAATAAATCTAGTTTTTATAATTGATTAGGTCTATAAAAGACAGAAAATATATGCAAGTCTGAAATGCCTACCTCTTTCTCTTTGTGGTAGAGGCAGGTAAGCGTGTAAGGCAGTGTCTGCAGCGTCGCATAGGCAAAGCCAGTGAGGGCCGACATAGCCGTGACCAACAGGACACTCTTGGACAAGCAGATGACCAGAGCGGAGATGGTGAAACACACCATGCTGCTCAAATAGACCACCCTGGACCCAAAGAGATGCACCAGCCTGCTCATGACCAGCGAGAAGAAGGTTGAGGTAGCGCACTGCAGGAACAGGCCCAGGCTGCCCATACGGATACCTGCAGGGGGGGGATGTTGGAGAATTTCACTAGAGAAACAGGTTGGTTTGGTTTAGAATTAACACTTGATTCGGATTCAAGTGTTGATTCAGGTGAACTTCAAGATTGCAAAAATATTTTTGTATAATGGCGCTTAACAATATTTCAGTGTTGTTTATAGCATGACACTGAAAACTGTAGTAATGGCTGCTGAAAATTCAGCTTTGCATCACAAAAATAAATTACTTTAAAATAGATCACATTTATGATCAAATAAATTAGAGACTTCCTTCAAAAATCTTACAGATTCCATACACTGATAATCTACAGTGAGCTGGAATCTATCACAAAATAGTAGAAATTCAAAGCACACCAGTGGGGTCACCATTCTTTTCAACAGCTGCATGTCCAGGTACACAACAATCCCCAGCCCTTGTGGCTTTGACAGATGAAGTAATTTCATACTGTTTGCTTTGCCCATTTGAGCATAATGGAGAATGTTTCCTTTGAATAATTCCTATTAGTGATGTTTACTAAGGCATGTGTTTGCAGGCACTGGCGTTGTTCTTCAAACAAGCCAGGATCTTTCCTCAGAGAAGGAATTCATAATTTAAACAATTGCAGAACCAGGAGATGTTCACTGTATTGAGCACCTATCGCAAACACTTTTTGTTACATGGCGCACAGTTTGCGGTCGACTGCACTGACGAGACTTTGTTTGTTTGCACACTAATCTTGACCACGTCTGTCAAAATGTTTTGCTGAAGACGTTTTCTGCTGGTGTCAAAGCTCAGTGGGAGAGGTCCAGATGCTAGCTTAACATGATGTAGATTTTGTAAGTTAGTTGTTGACTAGTTAAAGACATGCATTTGTTTTCATGAACATTGGAAGCTCAAGCACCCGGCTGACAGAGGCCACATGTGGAGGTGAATACAAGTTCACGTCGTAGAGACCGACGATCTGGCCAGAGGACGGAAATTACAGACCACCAACAGCAGGAAAACAAGTTTATGGACAGTTAAAAAAAAAAGAAGCCTTTTGGGCAGACAAGGAAATGAGGTGAAGGTAATACTCATTATTATGCTTAACTCCATGAAACAAACACTGATATCCTTTCTGCCATCCATTGAGATACTCTAGGCAAAACTGAGAATATATGTACAAATATTTACCAATAAAATGTCCCTTAACATTAATGCATTACGCATGAGTCTGAGAACGTCTCTGAAATAAATAATATCATTAACCATTGAAAATCTCTTGGGAAATCAAACATTACATGACCTGCTTGAAATGCAGCATTATGACAAAACAGTTCTGGATTCAGTTTCTGCTAAGAAACTTACTGCTCTCTTACTTAACACCTAGCTGCATCCACTCCCCATTGACTTTAAATTGTATGTATAAAGAGAAAAAATCTTCAAAACATCCTTTTTTGTTTTCCACAAAAGAGAAAGTCACTGATATTTGGAAGCATATGAATTTTCATCACTTAAATACATTTGCGTGTACTGCTGTTCGCAACTGATTTATTTCTATATTATGTATTTCTGAATGATATTCAAACTAAAAAAAATGTGAAAAAAATAATTAGATCATGAAAAGTAGGCATTTCATACAAGACTAGAGATGCATGATTAATTGAACCTATAATATGACAATTATCAAATTGCAAAGTTTGCAAATTAATTAAATTAAATATGTGTGATTTCAGAGTCTAATGATGCACTGATGCATCCCTTACAATAAAGACCACAAATGTGCATTAAGAAAGTAAACAGGGTTGATTTTACTTACTAACCTTCATCATAGCGTTGCCTGAGAATGGAACCAGGAGCGGCACTGGGAACTCCTTCGTACAGTCCCTCGCCGACAAAATCTGTGTAGAAGAGCATGAAGGACATGACACCCATCCAGCTGCAGAGCTGTGCCAAACACAGCTGTCGCATGACACGTGGCACATGGCAGTAGCTGCGATAAATGGCCGGTGTCATGGACCAGCAAGTCCTGAGCAGGCACATGAGTGGGCCAGACTTCAGAGTCCGCAGCTTACACTGAAACAGATAGCAGCATGAGCGTGGAAAACACTGTCCAGGCTCCGACAGCACCGGTTCCAGGGTGGATGAGGGTTCCTCGGACACCTTCATGGTCACTAACACGCTGACCACGAAGATGAGGATGAGGAGGGAGAACAAGCACTCAGCCTGACCACCCAGGTAGAGGGAAAGTAGCCCACCGCTCCAGTCTAGGGCAGGTAGCAAATAGCCTATGCAACCTCCAAGGCTTACCATGAAGGAGAACATAGCGAAAGCCTGTCCGCAGTCATCCCGTTCACGGTAGAGGTCCGAGAGTAACGCCTCCAGTGGCGTAAAGCACACCTGTCCGCAGAAGTCCAATAGGCCCACGCCTAGGATGAGCAGGCCCACCTGGAGAGCCTGGTTACGTCGGGTGCTGCCCCAGCTCAGGTTGGCAGCTAACACGTCAGCATTTGGTATGATAAAAAGGGCAAGGAGAACTCCCAATGACAGCAACCATATGAAGGGTCGTCGTCGGCCATAGCTGCTGTTGCAGTGATCGCTGGCTGAGCCAATCAGGGGGATGAAGAGAAGTCCCAGGACAGGTCCAATACCTAATGAAAAAGTATATGAATATTAAAAATATATAATAAAAAAAAATTATATATTTTTTTTGTCAATGGAGAAAGCCATGGCCTCTATATTTTGACTTTGTCTTCAGCCTGCTGTAATGCTGCCTGTAGTTTAAGGTGACCAGTCTCTGGCTCTGCTCCCTCATTCCCTCAGCTTTCTAATTAAAGCAGATGACTCACTGGTCATGCATTGATTCCCATTTCTAGATCTTCAGCAGCTATTTTTATTCAAGTGCGTGGTGGAATGATGACCTGAACATGCTCAAAATGCAATTAAAAGTTCACTGGAGTCAATTTTAATGATAAAAGAATATTATAGAATATATACTAGTTTAAAGTATCCTGTGAAAAACTGCACGACATTTAACAAAAGCATTATTGCTATAAATTAAAAATTGAATCAAATTATGTTATCCATTCTTCCAAACACAAAGTCTTCAATGTCACATGATCCTTGATTTGCTGCTCAAGAAAGTTTGAGAAAATAAAAAGTTTATTAGCCATGTTGAAAAAGAGTTGCTTAAAGATGCTGTGTGTAGGATTGACACAGAGTGGTTGAACTAGGTATTGCAGTCCAAATTCAAAATACTGGAGAGGGGTTTTCTTTCGCCTGGTCCCTCCGCCTCAGACTTGACGCACATGCAGGTTGCCAGATTGACGAAACCAACAGGAATGAGAGCACTTGATGATGAATGGATATGAAATGCGCGGTGTTTTTCGCCAACTAGCAACCGTTGTGCCAAAATACAATTGGGTAAGCTGGCAGTGGGCGGGTTTCACAAACCAAAACAAAGACTGACATTCCGGCCTGGAAAATACATTTTCAGAGGAGAGTAACTGACTTTAGCATTGTTTTTTAGATAAACAAGTAGTGTAACTTAAATGTTTCTTAAATATGTGCAAACATATTATGGTGTTTTTATGCTTTACTAGAGTCAAAAACTTACGTACAGCACCTTTAATATTTTAGTGAAAGATGGTGAAAGTTCAAAGGAACAGCATTTATTTGAAATAGAAATCTGTTGTAACATTATTAATATCTTTACTGTCACTTTTGATTAATTCAGTGTGTCATTGCTGAATAAATGTATACATTTCTTAAAACAACAACAAAAATAAAATCTTACAGACCCTAAACTTTTGAATAGTTGTAGTAATAATATTGCTGTTTTTTTTTTTTTTTTGCTATCATGGTGCATAATTAATAATGTTTGCAAATTCTCACACATTAAACCTACAGTGTATGGTAAAAACACACCTAGAAAAATTTAAGGTAACCGTATTTAAAGCACTGAGCAGGTATTGACAAACTATGAGTAATGTGAGGAATACAGTAGTTGGAACTGCCTACCATAAAGACATTTATTTAACAATGTCGGTCAACTTTGCCTGTAAGTCAACACATGCTGTTTTTCCCAAAGTGGAGGGAGAGTGGGATTATGCCCACTTCCCTTTAAAGGTGCCTTTGTGCTGTTTGCAGCAGTTCCAGACAATTAATCATATGACTCCTTTATTTACTACACAGTGCAATTCATTATAGTCATCCTAATGGTTTCTGTAGCTCCAATGGAAAAGCATGGCTTTAACAAAACAAAGGTCATGGACTTAAGTTCCAAGGAAGAAATGTGTAGCTATAATGCAGTGTTAGTTCGAGAAGAGGTCACAAACAACTCACCAAACGAGCATCCAACAAAACCTCTGGAACCACACACAAACCATTTGAAAGCACTTCTAATGGCAACGACATTATGAGTTTATATAGCTTGTGAATGGAAATGAACACAAAGGATCTTTCTTTGCTTTCCACTGCAGCTGTTGACAAAGAGAGTGGTGTGTAGAACATATTAACAGACCACACATCTTCTGTCCGTCTGGTGCGGAGTGACCACATGCACATTTGTGAACTGCTTTTATTCTGTTTAGGTTGCAAGGCAAATAGTCTTTGAGAGAGATTCTTTTACAGCAAAAGCCATGTGGAAACCATTTGTGGGCACCAAATAATGCATCTGTTCATATGACACGCTGAAAAAAAAAATCAAACAAAGACATAGAATATTTAGAGTCATAAGGCTGTTATTCTAGGATGAAAAATAAAAATAATCACTCATGTCGCTTTATATGAACAAAGTTCTCATGGACTTTTTTTCTCTAGTAGACAAAAGCAAAGTATTCTCTTTGAAACTGCATACTTTAAATTGTTTCAGGCCGTGGCCTAGTGGCATATATAAACCATGGAAATTTAGAATATTAATATTTAAATTCATGTTATAAATGTGTATATAATATATAATAAATAAAAAAATATTCATATATTACATGAACTACCATTCAAAATGTTTTTATAGTTTCTTATGCTCAACAAGGCTGCATGAAATATTATTACAATTATCAGTTTCCTATTTTAATATATTATTTCTTCCTGAATGCTATGCCGTCATAACTCCAGGCGTCATTGTCACATATTATTATTAAAACTGTTAAAAACAGCTTTGATACTTATATTATTAATTATTATATTTTAATACATAGGACATTTTTGTTGGAAACTATTTTATTCTTCTTCTCAGGGTTCTGCGAGGAATATAAATTTTGATCAATTTAATGCTCATTAAAGTATTCATTTATTGTACAAAATTACCCCAAACTTTTGAACTGTGTATGTATGCATACATATATATTATCGCGATTAATCGCATCCAGAATACCATATCCAGAAAAATTAATGTTTGTGTTTGCATAATATACTTTATGGGTATATTTATATGTATATATTAATACACACATTTTTGGATGCGAGTAATTTACTTGACAGCCATAGTGTGTGTGTGTGTATAATATATATTATATATATATATATATATATATATATATATATATATATATATATATATATATATATATATATATATATATACACACACACACACACACACACACACACACACACAATTATTGATTTATTTATTTTCTCATGACATGTTATGTCATTTTTTGTCTAGTATTACTAATACTAAGTTTTCATTAATATTTGGTCTACCAGTTTTTCAAAGGAATAATAATGACTTTTTTGAAAATGCTTCTTAAAACTCCTAACACAATTACCAGATCATGGGGGTGAGAAATGAAAAAGTGCACATTTAAATAGGTTCACTGCACAAGCCCACAGTATGAGAAAGAGGCTTTCAGCTCTAAGGTACCCCATGATGACTCTATTTTCTGATGAAATTCCTGAGGAAGGTCCCACAGAATTTTAACAAGATGCAGTAAAACTATACAAGCTTCCACACAGCTGCTGACCCACGAGCCTCCGGGCCTCTTCCTGCAGTCCAGTGCTTTCCAATTAGCACCTGATTACCACCTGGATGAGGCAGCGAGTGATTTAGCCAGTAATTATGAGAATGGCCCCTATTATAGGATCAACTCCTTAGTGGGAAACAACCTTGACTTGCTGTTTACAGCACAGCCCTTAATTAACCAATCACAAACCCTGGTTCCACATTTAAGGTTAGGCTGAAACCTTACCTAAAACCATTGTCATGTACTGTTCCTCCACGCCAGCCTCCAGCAACAGAGGAGGCACGTAGGTGATCCCAGCTGCCACGCAGATCTCCAGGCCACATGTCAGCGAGTTGAGCAGGACCAGATGCCACTGAGACCTCCATCCAGTCATATTTACACAGGAAGGTTTCACCTTTCTCCCGTGTGTTGGTATGAAAACTATTCCCTCTTCCAGGAGATGGTGAAAGGCGCAGGGTCGGGTGCCCAGGGACGAGGTGGGCGCGTGGGGTGTGGGAGAGCAGAGATTCGGACTCTCAGTGGGCTCAAGTGAACTAGGGGATCCATTGCGTCTTCAGCATTCTTGATCTGAAAGGAAAAGACAAAAGGTATGCATGATCCGTTTTTGTGATGGACACTATGAAACACATTCCTGCAGATGTTGTTCTCTCTGTTCCTGACCCACTGGCCACATTAAGGTCACCCTGTCTGACGTCCCACATTCCCCTCAATCTCTATCATTAGCTTGTTCACTCAGAGCTGATTTGACTGGGCCTCCTCACTGCAGTTGCCACCTCTAATTAGCAGCCTTTGTTCAAGAAAAGCAATGTTAACGAATCTGAGTTTTACCGCTTCTAGTGAAGAACCGTGCATTGAGAGCATTACTCTGTAGCTCTGTAGGTCATTCATGCTTATTCTGGAACATTCAAGTGAGTACATAGTTTTAAACAATGATGGTTTTTTAATTTAAAGTCTAGGAGTCTAAATTGAAGTTTCAAAGTTTTAGACGTGTTAAATATTTATTATTATTAATTTTTAAGAAACCAAAAGTAACTAAATTGTTACAAAAGACGTTTTTGTCGATTTTTGAGTCTGGATGATAATTAAAAAAAATTAATGTTAAGGAGGTTGGCGGTTAAATATATTAAAAGAATATGTTTTTTTTTTAATTGATTCATCAACTTGTCTTTATTGTTATTAGGACATGCACAGCCTCTTTAAAAAGATAAAAACTGAACAGTGCATTAAAAGTTGATGATTCATTGCTTGATTAATAACCAAAATCCAAAAAGTAGATTAGCTGATTATCAAAATAACCATTAGTTGCAACTGTTTATTTTTCATGTCTATCATCAGATCTGCTGCTAGCCTCCACCAATGACTTCATCCACAACCCGGAGTTCTTCTCCATAAATGTGCAAACAAAGCATCTCATATGAAACACAACACCAACACACTCCCTCTCCGAATATCATTTCCTCCCACAACTCTCCTGGGCATGACATGTCAATCAGCTAAAGGACGTCTTTTCTCAAAATGACATGAAACTAACAAAACAAGACACACTGAAGCTTTTCACATCCTGTCATTTCAGAGAAACGCTATTTGCTTTTCAAATGCAAATAATTTTTACTAGAACTCGAATAATAGGCAAAGCACACTACAAAATATGACTAAAAAACAGATTTCAACAAGAACAGATCAAATTCGATCACTTACTTCAATCTAAGCACTTCAGGTAACTTGATTTGCTTCAGAGCTGCTCGCGATAATGTTTAAAGTGCTGAAACTCTCTCTCTCTCGATTATATCAAGCTCTTCCTAAGCTCAGATATTAATCTACGAGTAACGGCGAGTTCTGCGTCTCTGGTTCTCTGGCACTGACTGCCACCCTGCCATCTGATTATGAGACATGTGTGAGAACACTCAGAGCAGCCGTCACCTTTCAGGAGGATGAAAAACAACCAGGTGCTAAATTCATATTTGCTCCATCTATGTGGGCCATCTGCTCAACGTTGGCAGATAGAAAGCATATCATCTCCCTTTGAAAAATCTATAAGAAACTTAGGAGAAGTGATTAAAATCTACAAGTTCATTTTGTATATGGGGCTTCATTAAAAATGGTTTTAAATAAGACTACAGTCAAGAGACCTAAACTAATCCAAAAATATAACAAAGACTTAATTAGTATTCTGTATTTCAGTGTATTATGCATAGTGGACTTATTTGAAGTATTTGAATAAATAAGGAAAATATGTTTAATCTAAATATAGAGGAGTCTAAACCATTTTACACCACCAAAAAGTGTGCATTTTTGCATTAAAGACTGAAGATTGTGAAATATCTAATAATGATCTTATCATATGGTCCATTATTGCACGGTCAATGAAAAACAAGCACAATACTTTAGCACAAAGCAAATGCCAAAATGGGGCTCCACAGACCCAACCATTTCACACCAATTACTTCAGTCCTGAAAGAAGCCCTTCAGGGGTCTATCCCAGTCCATCTCTGTAGGACCTCCACCCTGCTGTCCCAATGCCTAGAAAACCCACCCCCCACCACGCTTTTCACCCGTCTCATGACAACTTCCCCCACTCCTATCCAGACCTAGCCTTCAAGGTCATATTCTTATTGATGACTAGAATGATTAGAATTCCACAACTATTACAAAAGAGAAGCACATTAATGCATGTTTTTCCTGAGTCGTAGTTAATAGACTTTCATGCAGATGTGTTGAAGTATCTCACCATCTCCTATACTTCTCATATGGTTTGTTTTTAGTTAGTTATCGACAGCATTTGTGGCACAATTAACTGTGTGATTCTCTTTTTTTAGTTGTTGTTAATTTTTACATCTATTCAATATACATAAAAGTTTGATATTAAGTAAATTATATTTTAGTTATAATTTAGCATTTTTGTCTCCAAGACTGGAAAATACAGGTAGCAATGTAGAGTGTTTTTTAATTAATCAGTTTGCGGATTTAATAACTCACTCAAAGATGTCACATGTTTTGTTCCTGAAGGATTAAGTGTTTTTGAATGAAAAGGTTGATAGTAGTATTCAATGACTTACTAAAAATAAGACACTTGTCGCCACCTACTGGTAAACTGTAACCTGCAGAAAGAGACAAAAATCCTTCACAAATAATACACAGACTGATAATCTGTCTGGGACATGCAAACATAGTCAAGCAGAGTGATACTAACAATGAAAAGTCAATCGGCTTGTAAGACAAATCAGCAAACAGGATGTTAATATTGCGTAACCTACATTTTAGCCAAAATATTGTGCTATTTTGCTTATTTTGACTCTAAGCAGTGCACAGTTGCTTTGTTTTGATCCTAATTTAGTGTTTTTGAACAAATCAGTTGAAGATATAATTTGTTTCATTCCTGATTGAGTCTGAACAAATCAACGGCACTAGTCACTCATTACTGTTAAAATGCTTTACAAGTTGTCTAGCGTAACATTGTGACTGGCCTTGCATGAGTAAAGTTAAATCCAATCATTCAACTTCAATGACCATATAAAGTCATTAAAACAGGTTGCATTTACATGAATACCTTGGATACCAGAAACAGACATGACTATCCACAAATGACTGTTTATTTGAAGCAAATTCCAAAGTCATTAGGTTGTTAATGCATAACTAGATATACATTTACTTAGAGTTTTCTCAGCTCAATAAGGATGATTTAGGGATATATCTTCTTTTTTTTATTAGGGACGAGTCTAGATGCTTCTTTGGTAATCAACATTAGGCTACGCCACGGAGCATTATTTTTAAGCAATGCAAACTAAGGTCAGCATGAAGGATTGTGTTACTCAAGTTAATTTCAGACCCTTGTTACCAAGGGGAGAATCTGAAATAATGAAAACTGACAATTCAAGAAGAGGTGTCACTCACGAGGCATTAAAATTGTTGTCATGCCAGCGGTATGGTGGTTCAGAGACACAGGGGAAGCAGGAAGTTATAAGCCGAGCTACCATATAGAATTTAGCAGCATGTTTGACATGCCTTAAATTATGTGTCAAATGAAAGCCACATGCGTTTGCTTTAAACCTGCCGTGCCTTTACTGTGACATGAATCACGCTAAGCAAAGGCACTGGGTCATTCAGCCAGCACAATGGCCCCGCTTTTACATCTTCAAAGTTCAAACCTTTCCCTTACGTCAACTGATCACTGAGGTTTTTTCCGTAAACATGCTCTAACCACCTGATCTGAAAAGGTTTTAGCATTGCATACCAGGTCATGGATCCTTTGACACCACCATTGCTCGTCTCGCACATCACAATCCCAGACCTATTCAATACCACAACCCCCCTCTGCCTCTGCAGATAATCTTTAATGGCTCTGAAGGGCATTATTACCATACAAAACAGGCTTTGTGAACATTGAACCAATGTTAGTAACTTGATATACTAAAGAATCAAGCCCTTTCAGTTAAGCTTTTATTAAGTCTTAAAGAGTCTTAGAAACACCCTTAACTACAGCCGAATGTCTTAGCTTTAAGCTCAAGAGTGACATTAGAACCACATGCAACAGTGGACGTCCAACCAAAAACCTCAGATGATGTTCAACACGGTTGAAAGTGCGATGTGATGAAGGCGATACTGGAGCTATTATCCCACAATTTATCATTCCACTTAGTCAAGCTATTTAGCTGTCAACTCAAAATCTCAGACTTTGTGTTAGACAAAAAGACGCGCAGAACATGCAGGATTCATATTTCAATTGCGGCTTAACATTTACGGATACTGGTCCATACTGGATACTTGATTTGATTAATTTGTGCTAACTTTGACAAATTCCATGACTGTCCATATTAAAATGTAAGGTTTATTTTCATGACTGGATTTTAAGATTCCGTCTGCGTTTTCGGCTTCACGGAAATCAAAGCGCTGTATGCGCCAAGCAACGGATTGACCAGGTACTCTGTACACCCGGTACTATTAAGAAAACTGGTACCGTGACATTTTCTTTTTTTTTTGTACCGACTTGGTACCAAAGTACCGGGTCTTTTGACAACACTAGTCATTATAATTCATAACATGCAACAAATGGCTCGTTTGTAATGGGTTTTATTGGTTTTGTCTTGTCGCACCAGGACACGGCATCACAGTATGGTAAGGGGCGTAACATTTCCCTCACACACTTGAGGTATTCAGCCAATCACAATGCAGTGGATAGCTGGCTAATCAGCATACACCTCACTTTTCAGAATGAGCTTTGTAAAAATTTATTTTAAAGAAAGTTTATTTTTTAGTTTAAGAAAGGTGGGGCATGGAGGAGAAACAATAATGCACAATATGTGGGAAATTATTTGCTTTTTTTTTCTTAAACTGCATAAACACATTGCATTACATCAAATACAGAAAATAATGTTATTTTTTAGAAATGGCATATGACCCCTTTAAGAAAAAACATCAAACAGCAAACAATGCATTTGAGGTTGGCTACACTGAACTGCAAGATCCTACACTTTCTCACCCAATGGTATCAGGTTCAGGTGCAGACACACAATCTGCCAAGACAGTTCACACTCAGGCTTTATGCAGCTCCCGGGAGAGGAGCGCTCAGTTATCTGATAGACACTGGATACAGAAAGACACTTATCAGGTCAAGAGAGAGGAATGTGGGCTGCCAATGACCTGAGAGACACAATATAGCAAGCTCTGATCTTCTCAATGGAGTGATATGAATTTACAGAAAAGTTCTGGAAAGGATGGATAACAAATCAGCTATATGATTCATTTACTTTTTTATACATATGTTACATATATCTGTGTGTGTGCACATAAAATATAATATGTATATATTCATACACATTCATTTTATTTTACATATTTTTTATTGATTTATTATTACAAAAATAAATGAAGAGGAAAATTGCAGGTTTGCAGGTTTTATCATCATTCATGGCCTTTGCAAATACCAAACATTGAAATTCTTCTCAAAGTAGCTAAAGCATGACTTCATCACTCCTGAGGTTTCAAAGTAGCCAGATAACACACATAATAATAATAATAAGGAAATGATATATAAGGCAATATCATGATGGAAGAAAAAAAAGTGTCATACAAAAAAAGGAAATCTTACCAAACACATTCAGTAGTACACACCGTCCATGTCATTAACTCTTTCCGCTACTTTTAATTTAATTCTCACCCTTATTCTCCCTTTATAATGTTCTTACTAATTAGCCCCAACCCGTGTGATGGAAAATCCCTTGTATGGAGCAGAGATCCTTCTCTTAGACACCAACATCCTGTCACCTCCGGCCCCAAACAACACCTCACGTGGCCCCCAGAGCAGCCCAACACTGATATGAAACAAAGAACGGATTCATATCAGTTCCACCTCAGGACTGTATTCTCTCCATTCCCTCCTCTTGCCCAGCCCACCCACCAACCCCCGTTTCATCTCATTTCCCTAGCTAAAAATAACCCTGCAATAATGGCCCAGATCAGGTTAAACTGAGCATAAGGACAGGCATTTCTCACACCTCTACCTCCCAACCCCGGGGCCAAAATCTTCAACTATCCCCATCCCCAACACCGAAACCTAACCTGCACACTAATACACTTTGAACATATTAGACAAATTTAACTGTTTTTGTACAGCGGGGAAAAAAATCTGGACCACATTTCTTTTCATTGTATGGACACAAACAGACCAATGCGTTCTTCAGATAAGAGGAGTCAAGAGTCATACAGGGTTGGAAATTATGGCACAATATTTATTTTTGTGTGAATTATTCCTTTAAGATTAGATGCATGACTCAATGTACATACAACAGATACAGTTATTGCGCTAGTGTAGAAATACAAAACATAACTAAAATGTCACCAGTATAGTCAATAAAGGGTAATTGATTATTTACACAATAACCTTTAAACAAGTCTGGGATTGAGATAGTGTGTGGTACATCTTTGGCTGAGTGCAATCGCTCCTCCCTGTTGGTCTTTATTGTGATGACTAAGTTTACTGACATCTATCTTTGGTTCATTAAATAGTGATTATGTTAGCACAAGGTATGATGAAATTTTCTGAGAAGAATATAACCTTCCAGTTACAGAGAAAAGCAGCCCTTGGGGTTAGTTCTGGAATCAGACTATACGGTTTGCACTGCATGTTTTTTTTTGGTTCACTAAAAAGAACCGGCTCACTAAAGACATTCGTTTGGAAATGAGTATACTGCAGTGTATGTTTTTTGATTTGATAAAAATAACCGTATTACTAGATTTATTCATTCTGGAACAGTCCACACTGTTTGCACTGTATCTGTTTTGATTCACTAAAAAGAACCAGTTCATTAAAGTCATTCTATTGGAAATCAGAGTACAGTAATGTATGTTTTTTGATTCACTTAAGGAACTAAGAGTCACTTGTTTGGCAGTCTGACTACAGAAAGCTGCAATTAACCAATAAAACCAAATATTCCAGAGAGTCATGTAATTGCGGTCAGTAGTCAGAACCTCTATAATTTAAAGATCCATGTGAGTCACGTAAGGATACACATTAACTATCTGAATCACAATAAAATGGGTACCATTGAGCAAGAAATAAAACACCTATCAAGACACATCAAAGGCCCCTTCAAAATATTGTAGACAACAGCCTATCAAAGTTCATTGCTCATTCTATTTCAAAAGTAATTCATATAATCAGAAAATCCCAAAATTAGAAGTTGTTTCAGTAGGGAATGGAACAAATGGTGCCACAGTAGCAGGCGCAGCCTTGCAGCCATTCCCGGGTGGAAACTTCCATCACACAGGAGACACAATTTGGAAATTACAATCATTCAGAAGCTCTTTCTATTTTTATGTGTCCATCCATAACCAGGGATCGACTTTTTACTGCCTGCACTTCTTAAAACTAACCTGGTCTATTCTATGTAGATGTTAATTCATGGGTTTTGGAAACAGGTGAACTCACAGTGCAAATCAATTTTCAAATAGAAAGTTCAGATGAAAAGGCTATGGAATATAATTTTGGTATATATGGGTACAGTCAATAAGACACAGATAAGGTGTTCAGACACTCACCGAATCAACAAAATGTGGAGACACACCACCTACAATAGCCAAGCTGTAATGATCATCAAAGCGCACGGCCATATTGACTTAAAATCACAGTTTATCCTTTCAAAGAGTTCTGTGCGTCTCAGATATCAAAGGTCCTCTTCTAGCCGTTTCACTACATAAAAGAGATTTTCTCCCCCAACCCATATTTCTCACTGTCAGTAAATCACAAACTTCCATTTCATCCCCTTCGTAACAAGGGGTTTCCTGGCATATACAGAATCTGTTTATTCAACCGACGCATCAGTGTTTATGTAAGAGGCTTTTCTCCCACCCTTCGGTCAATGTGGCTTTTCTCTACCAACATCTGGCCTTCTCACCATGGGAAAATGACTCGAAACGAGTCTCATTTATCCTGTCCTCAGGGCCCACCATTGTGATTTTGACCTGATACTCTGCATAAAAGTATTTCCTATTAGAAAATAGCTTAGCCTTGGGGCCTCCACTGAAGACATTACATTTGTGGATGCTTTTTTGTGACCCATAATGAGGCCTCCATGAAAACACTGAGAAAAGGTTCTAAATTGAATTAAGCACAAGCTAGACGTTTAAGATTGCAAAACATCTAGTAGTCACATTGCTGATGAGCAGCAGACAAAACCCAGCAAACCAAATTAAATGACATTTTAAAATATTTTATAACAGAAAATAGTTAGACCTATTTTAAATTGTAATAATGAAAAACAATGTAAAAAAAAATACTTTCATCTCTAATGCGATTTGTTCAAGCACATACAAAAAAAAAATAGCCTTAGTTTCTTGTAATTTGTTCTGACTATACCAAACAGCATCTTTTCAAAGGATGCCAAAAATATCCTTTCTACAAGGCTGCAACTCCCCAGTTCTTTGTAATAAAAGTTATTTGAGTCCACGAACACAGAGGCAGTAAACAAACAGTTGGTAGAGCAATGTTGAAACGCAGTGTTTCAGTTTTCAGCAGCTTTCATCACTTTTGTCATCTTGCCATCGTGTTATTCTACAAGTGGTAGGGTTATATGATGGAAAAAAGCAAAATATTAATTAGTCTGAATGAATGTCCTTCAAATCATTCTTGTTTCTTTTTTTTTTTTTACGCAAGATGGGTCATATGAGGTTTGTCTGCAATCTTAGGACAAATGGCAAATAAAACCATTTGAACCGCAACTCCTCAGGCATGCAATACAAAGTGTTTCATCACAAAATCTACATTCACCACTATTGTCTTGAAGTCCTAAGAAAACACCACATCAATCAGAGTATATATGTGACCCTGGACCACAAAACCAGTCTTAAGTCTCTGGGGTATATTTTTTAGCAATAGCCAAAAAAAAAAAAAAAAAAACACTATATTGGTCAAAATGATTGATTTTTCTTTTATGCCAGAAATCATTAGGATATTAAGTAAAGATAATGTTCCATGGAGATATTTTGTAAATTTCCTACCGTAAGTATATCAAAACTTAATTTTTGTTTAGTAATATGCATGGCTAAGAATTAATTTGGACCACTTCAAAGGTGATTTTCTCAGTATTTTGAATATTTTTGCATCGGATTCCAGATTTTTTAATAGTTTCAAATAATCTCGGCCAAATATTGCCCTATCCTAACAAACCATAACATAAATGGAAAGCTTATTTATTCAGATTTCAGATGATCTATAAATCTAAATTTCGAAAAATTGACACTTAAGGCTGGTTTTGTGGTCCAGGGTCACACATTTCATTTTCTAACTTGAGCAGACATCATCAGCTCAGCCTGGCCTTCACTGGCAGCTCCGATTATTTACTGAAATCCAGTCCAGCAAACATTAAAGGAATGAACAACTTGAAAGGAATAAACTGAGCCAAGAGTATGAAAGTTTGCCAACCGAACCCTGCAAACTTGGCCCTTTGGTCTAGACGTGGAGTCATCATTCACCGTTAGCCAGCTGGCAATAGCTCTGTGTATTACAGGTTAGTGGTGTAAACTTTGACCTTGAGGCAAGTGGAGGCTTTCTGGAATGCATTTGTTTCTTTTAACAACAATTTGAGCTCCACTAAAATATATTTTT
>NC_039292.1:8147344-8256263 GCF_003368295.1 Carassius auratus | reverse complement strand
AGGATTTCAAGTCAGCTTGAAGCTAAATTAAAGTCTTACCAGCAAAATATCATCCATTTGTTCCAAGGCTGCTTCTAACATGTGACTTGCATCTGAGGCCATGGCGCCAGCCGTCTACTGCATCTGCTGGTTTGCTTCTCAGTGACCTGCAAAAATGTGTCATGTAATTATGCAACATACTGAATAAAAGTCACAATCACAGTTGCCTGGGAAGTGCATTTGGAAATTGAGGGTGGAGTAAAAAATTAATCTTGTGTGTGAACCAATACTATGAATCTCATCTGACGGCAAGTAGCAGCTTGGTGTGTATAAGACTGCTGCCTTCCTGTACTGTAATGTTACTTGACATTACATAAATTCCCTTGAGTAAATGTGGTTTACAACAGCATTTAAATACAAATCATATTGTCCACTATGAGAAGGCTATATTTAGAATATATATATTTGACTGCAAGCTCTCTGAAGCTACAGGATAAAATGGTCTCCATTTTAAGAGCTAGTGTTTTCCCAAGTGTTAACCCCTGACTCTCTGCTTTGACGTATCCCGAGGCATGTTGGCTTTCTCCTTGTGGAACCTCAGTGTTGGAGGGAAATTTGAGAATAATTAAACCTGTCAGGATCTAGTTTCACCCTATTGTTATGCCTTGTGGCATGTGTAATACACACATTCATACTATATTTAGGCTCACACACATAAACAAATACAAACACAAACAGGTGGCTCTAAATTATTAAAGCCCGTTTCCTGCTCACAGTAAAGGTGTACTCATATTTACCATCTTTTGCCAAATCTTTGCAGGTGAAATACAGTCATTTCAATAGGAATCAACATAATTGGTAATATCATGTGAGGGGAAGTTCATCAGACAGATTTGCAGCATTTTTCACACGATGCAAAAAAATTGTGTTATTTTAACAGTAAAAATATTGTATTAACAGTGTTTATAGTTTAAACAGTAAGTTCCCGTACTACGTACAGGGGAAATCTGATAGGGCTGGATATTTCATGTAATTTTTCCTGTAAAAAACTGTTAAATGTACAGTTTTTTAGAAGTAAAAAAGGTAAATCAAATGATAATTTACAATAAAAAAACTGTAAACTGATGTTCCCAGAATTCCCTGAGTGACACTTCACATTTGAATATTTTGTTTCTTAATTTTGTTATCAGTTATGCACATTTGGGTTTTATGTTGGGTTTTATCTTTTGTTGTTTAATGAATGTTTATTGCATTATTGTAGTGTCATGAGTCTTTTCTTTTTTGTAAATTACAGTTGTTCTGTAAATATGTTCATATTTTTTTTCAGAATTATTACTCTGTCAACCACAACTGCCAGTAATTGTGTATGTGTGATGTTTTCTTTTTACAGTGTTTTTAAAAATGTTGATGCAAAATGTTGCTACGGTGAATTAAAAGAACTTAAAATGATCTCCAAATTTCTTGTAACTGCATTTATTACTGCATTTAACCTACTTGTGCTCTTGTAATTGGGCGGCACGGACACATGCCACTCAGGTGGAGGGTCAGAAAAGACAACTGTCAAGGGCTAAAGGGGGCACCTCCCACAATGCTGTTCATTATGTAGCTTAATTTAGCCTCACACGTCAAGAGAGTGTTGACTCTATTCAAGGCCTTGGGATCTTTCACTGAAACAATGTAATTGAAACACACAACAGCGCTATAATCACAGCCAGATAAGGCTGTGTAAGCTTTTCTGTCATATATCTACCCAAAAAATTGTCTGTGCTAATAAATATACGACCCCTCAATGTTCTGAGATTAATGAGAAATAACAACCACTTTTAGTCTGACCCACTGCAGAAGACCAAGCACTCATATCTGACCCACAAACTCAGCAATTTCAGGCAATTAAATCAGCCTGATAAAGATAATGTTAGCCACAGCAGCTCTCCTGTGTCATCGGTTCCATATCATTACAACCTGCCATAACACTTCAATAGTCTGTTCCCATGCATTACATCTTCTGTGGTTCAGCTTTTTATTTCACCACTGTGGACGATTTCCATTCAAACATTACCTGTGTATGCTTTTCTCCATGGTGTGTTTCACCTGGGCTCAACGCCAGCCAACTACAGCTAAAGAACATTCGTATAGGAACAGTATGAGAAGCAAATAAAAGATTTAATTCCAAGATGTCATTAAAAAAATCAAGTAGAACTTGCAAGGATTTTAGCTGGCTGCCACAACAATTATAAAATGAAGACCATATAAAATGAAAAGACACTGAAGTTAAACTCATTCAAATAGTTTTGACACTTAAAACGGAATCAGTACTAGTTTGTTTAGTATTTTAAAATAACATATTATTACTATATATATATATATATATATATATATATTTATATATATATATATATATATATATAGAGAGAGAGAGAGAGAGAGAGAGAGAGAGAGCTTTGCAATAAAATAAATTATGTTTTAGTATTATATTAAATATTGTAATAAAATATGAAAATATTAGAGGTGTAACGGTACGCAAAAATCACGGTTCGGTACGTACCTCGGTTTTAAAGTCACGGTTCGGTTTATTTTCGGTACAGTAAGGGAAAGAATGCAAACATTGAACTGCAGGCTGTTTATTACTATAATCTTTTTTTAAACAATTTATTTACACTTTTTTAAAATACTTTTTAATAAAATATATATAAAATAAAAAAAGAATAAGAAATAAAATACTGCTGCAAAGTTCTCCACTAAATAAAATACTCTCAGTCTTAAACCAATATTATATAATAAAATATAACGAAAATATAAATAAATAACTATGATTACAGTGCAGCATTACCAATCCCAGCTTGTAGGCCTGCTCATATTTAAAAAATATATATAACTTTTCCAAAGTGTAAAGTGCAGCATCAGCAGTTTCAGTTTTAGACCTGCTCAGATTTCGTTATTGCGTTGGACCGATCGGAATTAAGAGCAAAGGTCTGTTTAAATGCCGACGGGAGAATTTTTCCTCGTTTTTTTCATGGTTGTAGTGATGTTCACACTCGCGTGATGCCTTTTGAAAACATTAGGCCAGTGACACACTGGCATATTGCACCTGTCAAACAAAGTCTATTTTGCAGTCAATACTGTTGTCCTTTATCAGTAGGCTTTATATTTATGCTCAACATGAAGTATAGATATTGTTGTCATGAAGACAAGATCCTGGTCTGTCGGTGGCCTCCCTCTATGTCACCTACAGTTCACAGAAAACGCGAAGCAGCCGTCACGCGACTGACACGCAGCAGAAACGCTCACGCTCACGCCACGCAGCCAGTGTGTCACCGGCCTTAGAATCTGCTGCAGGGCGGGATTTGCGCTGAATGCGGAGACTTCAGCCACTTAATATGTTCGTTTGGAAACACGAAAATGTACCTATTGTTCCGCATACAAAATATTGCATTCATTCATTCGGTACACACGTGCACCGTACCGAAAGCCCTGTACCAAAACGGTCCGGTATGAATACACGTACCGTTACACCCCTAGAAAATATAATATCTAAGAATTATATTACAAATTATATTCTTAGATTATAATATAGAATATTATATTTTTATATTATTATTATTATTAAAATATATGAATAATATAGACAAGCAACAATTATATTTTTACACACACACACATACATTATTCCATCTGCTATTTATTAATTAATTAATTGTTTATTAACACAACAAGGAAATGTACTGTATGCAGAACCTGTAATTGGAATTTCTATCCAAGTAGTGATTATTTTACAAAAATAACTAATGAAATGCTAACTGATCTACATAACTTACAAAGTTCCTTGAACAAATCTTTCAAATGATTGATTAACTGAAAAGCAGTGCAAGTTCTGGAAAGTTTCACCATTAAGTCAGTGTTGCTTCTATCAGTGTTGTCACATTCCAACACAAGCCACTCCTCTCAGTGTTCCTGATATACGCCACCCAGAGTCAAGAGCTAGCGGGTGACTGAATGGCGATGCTATCTCAGTAATGATTGGTGACATCACACAAGTCACATGCCAGACACTCTTCAAGTCCCTGGCTGCTTACATCCCCTTTATTTACAAAACCTTGATAAGCCAACCCAAACAGAGAAACTTGTAAATGACGAGACCATGGGTTACACAAAATGACCTTTTCTGCCCAAACCTAACAACTGCAATCTGAATATTTAGCTTCACACTGTTTCTCACAGAGATTGCAAAGCCATCCAAAGCACAGGTTATTCACGAGGAGGCTTTAATAGGGGAAACACTGATTTGAGCCTGATCCCATTCAACTGCAGCATCCCTCACTCTGCTAATATATACCTAATAGCAATAGACTTAGCTTGAACGAGGGACAAAAGTTATATCTAGAGACTGCAGGATATCATACATACTTGCCAGTGAGCTATTTTGACTTGGGCCAGTAAGCAGAAATCCAGAATACCATAGTAATCTGCCTTAGTGTGGTTATGTTTTCAGGGTTCATGCAAACACAACACACTCACAAAACAACAACAACAACATAACAGCAAATATATACTTCATAATGGCCAGACACATTTTAAGGGGATTTTTTTTTACTTTATCTTTGTTTCAAGGTGAAATATGACCTGGATTTGTTTTCAAGAGATTCACCTAGTGAGATTCTCAGGTCTACTGTGGTTTGCTTTACTTTTACATGTGACAGGTTTCGACAATACTCAAGTGTTTGCTTTAGATATCACTTACAGTACAAGCAGACACTTCAAGAATCTAGAGACCTTTTGGATCCAAAATCCTTTGATATATTGAAACCAAACAAGCATGCTAATTCTCTTATTATGTTTTAACAAGCTACTGCTATTCATCAAGGGATTCAAAAACTGTCAGAGACTGGGAGCCCCATGTCTGGTGCCAAAAAGCAAACTGTGTTAGAATAACCGTTCTACTTAATTTACTCCAGGATGTTTAGATTAGCAAACTGAAGCTACTGTGGAAAGTCCCTGTATTTTGGAGCTACGCTGCAGTTAGTGAGGCTAGTTCAAGGTTATCCCTTACTAAAATGCAGGAAAATTGTGATGGAAGGATGCATTACAGACCCCAAACTTCTGAACGGTAGTGTATATAAAATGTATATTAAATCGATAGATAGATAGATAGATAGATAGATAGATAGATAGATAGATAGATAGATAGATAGATAGATAGATAGATAGATAGATAGATAGATAGATAGATAGATAGATAGATAGATAGATAGAAGTCATTCCATAGAAGTATTTTCCATGTTGTTTAAAAATTCCCACTATGTACAGTAAAAGCAAAAGCAACACATACTGTAAGCAGCCTTGGGCAGAAATACTGCAGTGGGAGGAAGTGGCATCAGCATTACGTGTCAGACCAATAAACCCAGCACGTCAACACATATTAAAATGAGAACATCAAAAGCAGTAGTCCTCAAACAACTTAACCGTCCCTGCTCAGCACTTTATATTTAACCATCCTGATGCGTGTGTGTGTGTTCAGTAAGCATCTGACAGGCTGACATGTCGCGTGGCCGCCGCGCATCCCTTGTTTAAACACACTATAATGGCGAAAAGATGGCCTGTAGCACAATTCAAATGCTGTGGCTGACACAAGGCCTCATTGTTGTGGTATATGTATGCTCTGTGTGACGTAAGACAATGAGATGACTATTATGCCATGGTACAACCAGGTTTAGGCTTCGCCGCAAGCTCTACCTTCTTGATACAGGTTAATTTTCATATATTTTAAGTCTTCTACAACAAACCCAGTTCAAATAACAAGGAGATAGAGTTGTGGCATGGTAAGACTCCACTGTAAAAAAAAAATAAAAATGGTGTAGATTTCCTTTGATATAATCTTCACTCTGAATCTGTTAGACAATGTTACAAATAATTACAAAGATATGGATGAATAAACTTCAAACTGAAAAAAAAAACTATAAATAAATAAATAACAACATCAAAACAATCTTTTTTTATTATTATTACATTTTGCCCTGAATTAATTTTTGTATTACTTTCACACCCTTTACTTTTTTTTTTCTTTTTTACTTATTTTAAAAGCATTTATTTTCTTCTTTTTTATTTCTTTATATGCTCATTTAATGTTTGGTTTATTTATTCCAACCTGTATTTATTTACATTTTATTCACTATAAAGCATGGTTATGACCGCTTTGTTTATTTTTCTGTTTATCCTTACATTTCTCTCTCTTGTATGTTAATAAGGTGGGCTGGTCTTGTTTACCATTGGTTTATCATACAGTAGATGGAAGTGTGTGCTCAGCAGCAATCAGCAACAAAATCTTACATGAACTGCCCCATAAATGTTTATTATGCTCAAACAGTTTTTAAAATGGTAATTTTTATATATGTGATGTATAAAAAGCCCAAAATAGTATTTTCTTATTAAAGTACTCCAATAATCTTCTAAAATATTTTTTAACAGTGTACACTACAGGTGGAGTGGTGTGATCATCAAGCGGAAAACTGAGAGGAAGCTTTGTCGCATTAATAAAGAAGTTTCCACATAACAATTCCACACATATTAACATCAGAATGTCCAAGAGATCAAAACAGCGCTGATATTACATGCATGGATCGCTATTCTCAGAATGATTCATGGCTCAGTGTAGGCAGCTGTAAGTTCGATTCAGGCTCAACCCCTGGCCGGCTTCAAGCACTATTCACCGGAGCGGATGCATTGTGGCTGCTGGCTCGAATGCTGCACTCCTCCGCAGAAACAAGAGAAATGTCAGTCCTAAGCAGGTGCATTCGACTGTGGAACCGAGGCCCGTGAAAATATCAGTGAGCCACTCGGCACAGGAAAGCCCTGCTCATGGGGAAAAACATCACGCCTCTTTCCTACAGGTCCCTGACATCAATACCGCCCAATGCATATTGCATGGGATCTCCATCACTCTCTATCTCAGTCTGCAGAATGGGGTTCTCACAACGCCAGATGCCATCTGCAGGTGTTTACGAACTGGAACATCATGGAAATCATTTAGTTCCAGTGTTTTGTACAAAATGTAACTGGGAATTGGATATCAATTCCTAAACCTAGAGGATGGACACATCAAAATCAAAGGGTGACAAGAGAATTCATGTAAATAGCTCAAAGATTGCCAGCTGAAATGAATGATGGGCACTTTTAGGTGGTTATTAAACTGCGTTTAACTTTACAAGCCTCCAAAGAGCCTCAAAATACAAAAGCACATTGCAATCGCAACGCATTAGGTGGCATATTTGATGAACTGAAAACTCTGGCATTATTTACTCAACCTCACACCGTTCCAAACCTTACTATCTTAATTCTGTAGAACACAAAAAAGATATTGTGAGAAATGTCTTAGTGTATTACTCTCCATGCAATAAAAGTCACTGGGGTCTAAAATTGTTTTGGTCATCATTGACATTCATTGTATGGACAGAAATGTTCTTCAAAACATCTTCTTTTGCAGAAGAAAGTAAGTCACAGAGGGCGGGAAAAAGTATTTATTTTTGAGTGAACTATGTCTTTTACTAACAATATATGTTCTTGTACTGCTTTTCTTTGCTAGCTTTTTGAGAACATTTTTAAAGACCAGATAACCTTGAACGAGGATTCTACTAACATTACTAGAAGAATGTTTGTTCTTCATAACTTTGAGACAACCCTGCCAGAATGTTCTGGGAATGTTCCCTCTTAACTGTGATCTCAGTGAGAAAATAACTACTATTTCCAAATTATCATCCTGGGAATGAAACGGTTGTGGTGAAACTGGTCAATCAGGACATGTACGTGCACTTCTATGGAAATAAGCTCACTGTAGAAGAGCCTGAGGGCTATGTGTCTGTTCACAACAACCATATGAATGTTCTCCTCCACCTGTTCTCATAAACTACTACTCATGTTCAACGTTGCCCCCATAAACAAAAGAAACTACAAAAAAAAAATCAACATCTTGCTTGGAATTCCTTGTGACAGGAAATTAACACACTGCTAAGATGCTAAAAACTGATCATCTGTAAACAACATTCACCGATCTTCCTCAAAATCTCTTACTGAAAACAAAAGAGAAGAACAGAGGGATGGAGAATGAAGTCACAGGTCATGAAGACTGTAAAGGCTTGTACATTTTTCAACCATAGACAGCTATACATTAGAATATACATTGTCCTTTAAACAAACTTTAACATTTAAAATTTCATGCATAAGATATTAAACTCTATTTCTAAATGCTTTCATTTGGCAACCATTCTACAGGGAAAGGCTCATCTGAGACAGTTCATCCTACACTGTTTGACCCAGTCTTTTGTACCCTGATCCTTCAGGATTTGACAGAGCGACCACGTCTGTGTTTAAGTTTCTGGTCAGAGATTATTTCTCTTTGGTCTTCATAGTATAGTGTAGTGGTGTACAAATAATGTAAATAACGAATACAATTTTATTTTAAAATACAAATTAATATATATATATGCAACTACTTTAGGCTATATATTTTTGCATTCGATAGTAAACTTCAGCTAGTCATCATATTAGCTATAACATATGTGTGTGTATTCATCAGATGTAATATATTTAATAACGTTCTCATTATATATTATGTATATATATATATACACAATATTAATATTAAATTTTTTGACATATACAATAAAATGCGATTTTTATTCATGTTAAGCATATTTTGCAAAATTCAGATTCTTTATAATACACACAAATACTTAAATGTATCAATAATAATAATAATTAATCAATGCAAGAAATTATAAAATTAACTTGATTTTAATTACGAGGAATAATGTTACTGCAGCTAAACTTTCTTGATATTTGCATGACTCTTCACATGGCAAAGACTACTCGGTACTGCTTAAAATTATGAAAAAGTTATTCTGCACCAAAAAAGCAATATAGACAGGATGCCTTTTAAAAATCAACTTACCTGTAGTATAATTCCCGTCTGATTGTAAATCCTCCTACTGTCAGCTGGAGTCCCGCTCATGTGTTATCGTCGAGCTGCCCTGCTCCATATAATAATAATAATAATGCCATACTATGAGGGACATTTCCTTTGACCAATCATCTGTCATGTACTGGAAGAGGCGGATCTTATCGCGAAACCAATTCCATATTATGTGCAAATAAACTAAAACAAACCTCATTAATGCGGGAAACAAAGTATAGTGGAACTCTTTTAATTTAGAAAAGGTAGCAAGGAGGTAATATTTTAAGAATCACAAGGGCGGTAAAAAAAGAAGGGGTTTCTTCTTTTGTTTCACGTGTCAGCGATAAACGATATAATAAGCTGATAAAACAAACATTTCAGTACGTTGTTTTGTTGTGTCGCCTTTGTCTTCAAAATATGCTTCTATACAACTAGTGACAGCGTGTTCAGGTGGTGCTGGAAATCTGTATGGAGGATACAAGCGCCATCTTCCGTGCAAGGTCACAAATACAGAAAGCATGCACACAAGTGCGCATGCGCGAAAGTTATATTTAGTGAATGTAGTGTTCGCAGAATTTTTTTTTTTTTTACATAAATAAGGATAATTATTTAGATGTCCTCCCTAGCAATCTCCTTTAATTGTTTTTAAAATTCTTAAAGAAATAGCTTACTAATCAAGAAATGCCATGAAAGTGTATTGATCAAAAAATGTGGGAAACATTGGCAATTAAAGGCCCACAAGAAGTATTTCATCCAGTACAAATTAATTAAATGGTTAAATAGTATTTCAGTGATTATGCACAAATTGTGCTTTGTATAGTGCACATTATGAAGGGAATATTTCAGTCCATGATCTCCGTCCACCCCAGAAATACAGTGAATTTGAAAGGCAAATATGTTTTTTACATAATATTTTCTTCAAAAGACACATGCATTGCAGATATTCTTTTAATTTAATGCTATTTATTTATAGAGTACTGCTGTTAGATAAGCATCTTTTACTGTCTCAAATGATAGAATATGACAGTTGCCTGACTGAACCGAGGAGGTCAAACAGTCCTTTGTTTTTCAGGAAATTACATACTCTGGCATAACCAAAGTCCTTTCCACTATATTACAAGCAGATTACATGTTATTGGGGAAAAGGACCTCATTGTAACTACCACGTAGAACTGACATATTCTATATCCTATTGATTTCTAACTTATAGATGGTCTGATAACCATCATCCCAAGCATACAGTTGCTTATCCTTCGGGTGGAAATGCAAAGTGGAGTGGCTTGAGTAATGCTTTGGGAAGAAAATCACAGGGATGCTCTCGGTGTAGATGGTGTCATTGATATCAAAGAAGCGTTGGATCCTTGACCTTCCACCATAATGGGAGTTGTAGACCACATATAAGGTGCCACAGATTATGAAAGCTGCTTCTGCATCACGACTATTGCAGTTGGTACCCCATTTGTGCTCTACTGCCAGACTACTGTGGTCCAGCTTGGTGATCACCAAAGTTGCCACTGATGTCAGGGTCGGCATGGATCGACCAGAGCCCCACTTCGTCTATGGCGAGATCAAGCAGGGTGTGAGGATTGAGGAAATATGCTGGCATCCGACTGGCTCCAGGAAGCAGCAACCAATCAGCCACTGTACAGGGTTAGGCTTATGGAATCTGAATATCAGTGTTATCAAACTGTTCGATTCTTCAGATTTTATGACTATTATAGAGTTAGACTGAGGTTATGTTCTAAGAATGTAAAAAATAATTTCCAGGGAACACATTGAACTTACCAAAAAGAGTTGTGTTATATCTGAATGTTTAGCTCATAGTAAGCTAAAATCATATAATAAAATAAAATATTACAATATTGTTTTCTGTTAAAGCATGCTAAAGAACAAATGTATTTGGCCACAAAATCTTAAAACAAAAAAAAAAGTTTTACCTCAAGCTGTTGAAGCTGTCTCTGAAAATATTCCATAATAAAATCATGAGTTGTCCTCTGAGCTTGACCCGTTCCAAGCAAAAGAAATACAGTTACCAAAGACAAAAGCATGATGTATATTTTCCACATTTGAATTCTTTCTTATTTTGTAATAAAACCGAGAAAACTCAATTCTTATCTAATGTCAGTCTTGTAAAATGGAGCCAGATGGAGTTCCAGAAGCAACTGGTTGTTTGTTATTCAGATTCTGGAACTGTATTCGAAGGAAGATACTGAAAAGTCAGGTCTTCACAAACTGTGTTTTTAATTGTAATATACTCCAGGTGTCCTGACACACTTTCTCTCGATAAATCAACTCTGCAGATTATGCTATTCAAATGTTTGCATATTTAGAGTATAATATACACCATAATTGACTCTCTCCCCTTAAATTTGTTCATTAGCCTTTTAGAGGTCAAGTTGGAAATTAGAGATCGGGAAACACATCAGGACACCTCCAGGAGCTGTCCAATATAACTTCCATTTTGGCACACAAGCAGACATTTTCCTACCAAATAAGTGATGTGGGGGAAAAATGACTTTATTCTTGAAAAAATTCTCAAAGCTGAAAGGAACTTTGCGTTTTGTCTCAAAAATACTGAATCAGTTGTAAATTCAACTGTATATTTTGAACCAAAATCAGAATTAAGGAGTTTGAGCTTTACACTAATTCATTCAAAAATAAATAAATAAAATCATTTTATTTGGATTGGTCCTACAATCAAAACAATGAACTGATTTGGTTTCCATCAGTAAAACAAAACAATATTTTGCATTAAAATATTGCTAGATTCTTTTCATATAGTTGCACCTCCAAGAGAAATTGTTACGTGGTGATTCTGTTTGTCCATCAGATGGCGCCTTAAGACAAAAACAACAATGTGAACTCTGGGAACAGGATTCACATGTGTCCAATGTTGATTGTGTTTGCGAAGACAATGAGAGTGCTTACACAGATTAGAGATATATCCCTTTTCCAGCATCTCTGGTTTTTCAGTGATTATCTGAAATTCAGCATTTTCCCTTGGACAATTCCCTTTCAGATGTTTAAATGACACCACTGGCCCAAATTCCTCTAGTCAATTATTTAGGCTGGTATATAATGGCATCATTCAAAATTGTCTTAAATAGAAATCACAAGAGAAGCCTTTTGCATTAACTACAGTATCAGATCAAATCTTCTTTATATTTGCCTCATATATATATTTTTTTGTACTATTATTTATTTATTAATTTTTAATTTAAACGGAAATGAAAATGAAGCTTGGGCAATTGTTAAAAATGCAGTTTGATTGTCATGAGGGGATTGAACTAGTGGTCAAAGAAAACATAGCAAAGGGAAAGCGACAGGCTCAAACGATGTAGAAACATTTGATGTGGAAATTGTGTGGCCTAATTCAATCAAAACTCGGCAAATACAAGGACTTGATTTACTAAAGTAAAGCACACTGCAAATGCATGAAGAGAAAATCAAAACTAAAAACAGCAACAAACAATAATACATCTATTTACTTTAGTTTTGTGTTTGTGTTGTCTTTCGAGGATGAAGGCACATCATTCAATTTCTACCATGTGAAATTGCAACAAAATATTGTAGAGTTATAGAGAAAATTTCTCAATGCATTTAAAAGTTGATCAACCTATTCATATCCTTCTCATATGCTTGATTATAGGGTTAGTTGCATATTATTGCTTTTATTTAGCATGGTTTTGAACAAAAAATAAACTGAGACCCATTTTTGAGACACGGCCCACCAATTAAAAAATCACCTGTGTAGAGATTGCGCTTGATGTAAATGCTTAATAGTGAGTTGTAATCTTATCTCATTAGGGTTCAGTTCTATATAAGTCAGTTTTTCTGTGGGTTTTTATGTGCATTAATGTGTATTAACATGCATTAATGTTTGTGTGTGTACAATAAAGAGTCATCATGGGTACTACTGTTTGAACAGCAATATAATCGTAGGATGGAGACTTAATTGTTCTGTGTATGAATTGTGTGCTTAGCAGCCAATAAAAAAACGTTATTGGATATTTGTGAGAGCATTGAATTCCCTTGACGATTAAACCGAATAGATGATCAATCCTTCACAGGGCTTTTCAAAAACGTCATGGATGCTAACTGCGAAACCCTAATATTGCTGAATTCCCCTGGGTTGTAAATCAGGGACATGTAACCATAGTGTTGCTCACCTAATTGGCTTCCATTTAAGACTAGAGGCGCACATGGGCTGCAGTGCACCTCTGAACTGTAATGAGAGAGGAGATATAGATTGTGAGGATTATAAAGAGGACGAGAAAGGAAAAATAAAATTGTAAACCTGTAGTTAAGGATACCATTGTTTCTTATTTGCATCAAAATACACCTGTGGTCACATGTGAATGCATTGCTTGGCAGTAAAGTGCCATTTGAGCGTGGAAGGCTTTAACACATGTTTGTGTAACCTATAATCTGATTTATAAAGCACTTCAGAAAGTGTTCTGTATATATAGACATATTAGCAGAGAAAATCAAATATTGCCATAAAAATATTCTGGCTTAATTGGATGTGACCCTTGTTAGCACACTCACTCTCATGTTTAATTTAAAGGTGCAAAGGAGAAGAATTGAGATAATTACCCAAATCATCCAGATATGTCATCCAGCTTGGTGTCAGAACAGGTTTGCGGGGGTTTCAGTAGTGTGGAGTCGGGAGAACTGTCTATGTAAATAGACCTCTACTCTATTACAGAAGATATGATGTGCTATGGCTGCAGAATTTCACAGAAAGCAGTGGTGCAATCATTAGCTAGTCGTCTTTTTAAACTATGAAACTATGAAATTCTGAGTGTCAAAAGATAGACTGAACGTAATAAACGTGCATGATGTCAGCATTTTCCACATTTTCATATTTTCATAGTTTACATGATAACGGTATTATTTTCAAAAACTTGCACTTTAAAACCTGTTTTCAAAAGTTAACATTTCTACATTAACATTAACAGTTACATTAACTATTTCTGCAGTTCATCTTTGACATTTAAAACCACTTCACTGAACATCCAATCATGAATGTCCAGGTCAAATCACAGCATAGTAAAATATGAACCAAAATTATTACGACACATTGACCAATGATCACTTAACTCTTATGGATATCATCATTTTACATCTTCAAAAGCCTCCAGATCCTGTAACAGATGTTGCTGTGCAAGAAAAGTCATTAGTTTCTAAGCATATTGGCGTTAAATAACACTGCTGTGAATGCAACCAATGACAGATGAAAGCAAATATAGAATGGCTCCCTAAATTCTATTTGAACAGGTGTGTAGGTGGAGAATAATCAGAAAATATGAATGTTTCTCTCCCACTCAGTATAGTTCATTGGTTTATTACAGATGCTAATTCCGCTGATTTACCATTTAGAAACAGAGGATAAGAACCGTGTGAATCACCTCTGTGAAAAGTTTCCTCAGTGTGTGATTAATGCTTGCGTAGACTATATGTGATTGTCTCACCAATCTGTTTTTCCTATGTTGATGAATTAACTGTGGTGATATCTCTAGGTATTTACTAAAAGTAAAAAAAAAAAAAAAATGTACCAATGGTACCATTCTTTGAAGTACCATGAAACCATACCTTATAAACTACCTTTCAAAAGTAGTTTTTTTGGGGGGTCAGTAAGATTTATTTATTTATTTATTTTTTTAAATACTTTAATTTATCAAGGATGCATTAAATTGATCAAAAGTGACTGTAAATACATTTATATTGTTACAAAATATGTTTATTTCAAATAAATGCAACTCTTTTCAACGTTGTTCTTTTAAAAAATGTCATTTTTTATAAAAAATTGTAAGAATTGTTTGCCACACTGATAAAAATGTGAAATGTTAAACACCAAATCAGCATATTTGAATGATTTCTGAAGGATCATGTGACACTAAAGAGTAATGATGCTGAAAACTCAGCTTTATGACAGGAATAAATTATACTTTAACATATATTGAAACAGACAACAGTTTATGATAAAATAAATTATAACAATATTTCAAATTCAATTATTTGTTGTGTTTTTTATCAAATAAATGCAACCTTGGTGAGAAGAAGACATTTCTATTTTTCTAAATTGTTCAAGTTATAAACAATTTATTTTTAAACCAGTTTTAGTTTTATTTTAGTTACAATTTAGTTAATTTGAAGGCAACATTTACATTTTTTCTTAGTTTAAGTTTTTAATCTATTATACATGTTTTATTTTATTTCAGCTTTATCTCATTATATAGAAATATTTTTTACAAGTTTTAGTCAATAAACCAACTCTGGATACCATCACTGCACCATGGAAAACCTATATCAGAATTACAAAAGCAATGCATGTACACTGGAATCTTCAGATCCACCTTACCAAGGCCCTAAAAGGCTCTCCATTAACACTCCATCTTCCAGATATCATTGATTAAGGTAGTCCGATTAGAGCCCCATTACCAGAACCAGTAAATGAGCATAAACAGATTTGAAGTTTTAAGAGCGAATTAAGAGCAAAGGTGCAGTGAGAGGAGATGGCACTGGACAGGACCGTAATTCCCATGATGCCTGTGCTACTAAAGCACCCTACCATCTGGTGACAGATCGGCCCTGTGGAATGATCTGAGAGCACAGAGTTTGCCTCGGTTTTGCACATCAGAGATCCCACTGTTAAATAATTCATAATGCTGCTAGTAATTAGGAAGCGGTGGGGCCCACAGAACACAGCGGTTACTGGAAACACTTCCCTCTTCACCCCTGACAGTTCCCCTACCCCTGAGTGCCAGCTTCTTGACTAGCAATGTGCACCATTAGCACGTCTTGCCATTTTAGGTTGCGTTAGGTAAACATTGATGGGTCTAATGATAGACTTGTCTGTAGATGTTGGTTGGTATTTATCTGTGTGATGTGAATTGCCCTTTACCTACACCACTGAATATAATTACATTTGATATAATTTGCATATAATAAGTATAATTTGCACTACAATCATTTATCTGCACTGTTTGTTTACTTCACATCTGCCATGTGCCTTGTGCTGCTTTATTAAAAAAAAAAAAAAAAAAAGTGAAAGTGACATGATATACAGCCAAGTATGGCGACCCATACTCAGAATTCATGCTCTGCATTTAACCCATCCAAAGTGCACACACACAAAGCAGTGAACACACACACAGTAGTGAACACACACACACTTGGAGCAGTGGGCAGCCATTTATGCTGCGGCGCCCGGGGGTGCCTTGTTCAAGGGCACCTCAGTCATGGTATTGCCGAACCGAGACACGAACCCACAAGTTTAGGATTAGGAGACAAACTCTCTAACCATTAGGCCATGACTTCCCCTAACTGTATTTTATTTTTATTTGTATTTTTTTTTACGTGCCCTTATTTGTATAGTTGTATTATATATTAAAAACATGTATGTACACAATAAGTACATTGTACTAAATGATTAATTAAAATGTAAGTACATAGTAGTTAAGGCAACTTAATATAAAGTGGGTCCGTATTTATTTTATTTTCTGCACTTTTTAATTATTTCATTTATAAATTCCAATTTAATTATAATCACATGAATAAAGCACTTGAATAAAGTTAAAGGTGTAATCTGCCGATTGTCCTACAGGTGACCGCATAAATCGGTCTTCTTATGATGCACTTATGGCTTTACGATTACTCCAGAGCACTCGTAGATCTATATGATGATTTTCAAGTGCTACTTAAGTTACGATGCTTTTGGGAAACAGACCATAATATTAAGATCAGTCGTACGATAGTTTTTACGAACATCTTAGGCTTGCAAAGCTTTTGGGAAACGCAGCCCAGACTTGACTTGACTTGAATGTAAAGTTTAATAATATTTTATTTAAGAATGAAGCTGTTTGTTTCATTGACAAATATTTGAAGGCCAAATATAATTTAATTTGGTAATAATATTATAAATGAAGATTTAAAATTGAAGCTATGCTTGTTTAACTGACAAATACTTGAAGGCGAAATTTAATTTGATAATATAAATATAAACATAAATATGGAAAAAAATGAAGCCATATTTGTTCAACTGAAAAATACTTTGAAGGCCAAATAGCTTAATTAGGTAATATTAACTAAAAAATGAAGTTGTTTCCATGTAAAAAAATAAATAAATAATTGATTTGAGAATTTAACATTTTACTGGTATTGGTATAAATTGCTGAAATGTTTATATTGTGACAACCCTACAATGTTATTTTAAAATTCAAATGATCAGTAATGTAAGCTTCTTGTTTCTTGAATCTTCCTGACTGGAGTTCTTCCATCTCTGGCAATCAGCTCTTATTATCAGCTGTCAGTAATTGTGATCTCCACCTGTCAACTGGCAGGAGCATCTTTTCTATCATCAGTCCTCGCCTGCTGACTCCGGTAAAAAGCACAGTATGACAAGCATTATTTTAAAAGTTTAGACCCCTCACACTGATGTGAACCCAGGTCGCTCCACACGACAGGAAGCCTTAGTGCAGCAGGACACTGATTAAAGAGCCATCAATCATCTTTTCTTGTAGATTGCAATTTCTTTCCCTTTTGTCAGGGAGCTCTGTGTAGGATCTTTTACCCTCGATTGATTTCAGGATAGAGGAGCATCAGTCACTTGTGGTCAGGGCCTGATGAAACCATCTACTGTAAAAGACTGAGGGCAAGAGGGTGAATCAATTAAACAGATATTACAGTGAAAGATCAGCCTTCATATCTTTGACCTCTTTCATTGCTCCACACATTTTAGAAAGCACAACATTTGTTTAGGTGTTTTTGCCTTTGTAGAGACAAACTCCAACTAAAAACCTTCTGAAGCAGCATACTAAATGAAATGTAACTTCACAGAAAGAAATATCTCAAAACACAAATAAAATGCCTACAGCGTACAACATATGGCTTTTACAGAGCTTTTTTTGCAGATCATTACTCTTCATAAAAAAATTTGATTATAAATTATTGAATTATTAGTGATTTGTATTGAAACTTTTCAGTGTTGAATGAAGTACCAGTTTTTTATTGTAACTTGTAATGATTCTTTCTTAACCCATATTTAATATACAAAAAAAGAAAAAAGATAAAGTAAATAATATTATAAAATTATAAAAAATGAAATAAATATTCACAGAGCATGTAAAAAAAAAAAAAGAAAAAAAAAAAAGCACATTTAAACATTTGAATAAATATTTAGAGCATAAACTATCATTCAAAAGTTTTGTGTCAGTAGCATTATTATATATATTTTTAAGAAATTAATACTTCTATTCAGTAAAGATGCATTACATTGATAAAAAGTGACGGTAAAGACATTTATTATGTTACAAAAGATTTATATTTCAAGCAAATACTCATCATTGTTAATTATTTCTAAAAAAAAAAAAAGTAATACAACTATTTTCAATATTAATAATTATAATAGAAGTCTCTTGAGCACCAAATCAGCATATTATTATGATTTATGCAATGATTTCTGAAAGGCTGTTGAAAATTCAGCCCTGCCATCACAGGAATACATCTTAAAATACATAAAAAAAAGATATTTTTAATTGTAATAATACAATATTGATAATGTATTATCCCAATATTACTGTTCTACTGTATTTTTAATCAAATAAATGTACCTTTGATAAGCATAAGAGACTCTTTCAAAAACATAAAAAAAATCTTAATCTCAAGATAGATTTTTTTTTATGATAAAAGTTTTTGTTTATTTCCAATATTCGATTTTTGCCATAATTCATGACTCAAGCCTTTTTATGCATTTCTTATATAATTTAAACAGTAAGATTTTACAATAAAATAGCACAAAATAGACCCCATGCACCACACTTCAAACAATATTAGTGTATTACAATGTGTTAATACAGATACATAAAACATGACGATGTCAAAAATACTTACCTCTCGACTAAAGTTTTCAACAAAAGCAGAACAACGTTCAAGGCTCGTTTTATAACCAAATACTGTGTCACTTCACATGCAGTGGACCTGACACTCTTCTTCTATCCAGGAAATCTTACGACTAAAGAGTCTTGGGTGTTTACTGCATTGAGTGTGTGCACACATTTAAAGTGACCTTTAATAGGACCAAGATCTTTTTTTCTCTCTCCCGCTCTTTCCTTTTCATTAAAGTTATGAATTGGACCTTGCCGGGTGTCTCCATGGCTGAAATTTGGCATCGGCATCCATTACGGGGAAGGAGGTGTCCGCAGGGAATTATAGGAGCCTTGGCTACCGCCGGCCGTGCTTTGACCAACCCACTGCAAGAGAGAAAAATCAAGGTTAGCTGAGGAGAACTCAAATCAGATCAGATGCTGAAAATCATATTTAAAGCACAGACATAATACACATCGTGGGAGGAAATAAAATTGAATCCCGTGACACTTAAGGGCTGAAGTGCTGCAATATCATAAAGAGTGTATTGTCACAATGGTCCTCTTAGCGACTGAATGGCTCGTTTTTGCCTTTTGGATCAATTGTGACTGTGCCACGGCGGCAAAATTCAGCAGAAATCCTAATGAAACCCTTTCATCGACCTCAGTTTTCCCTGAAATGTCTTTGTTTCGCTTGACGTAATGCCGACCTGCGTCTTCTGAGATGTGATTTTTTTTTTTTATATATATTTGTTTATGCGAGTTGTGCTGAGGCTCTAGAGGTTTTGGCTTCCCTTTTTTGTTTAATATTATTGCGGCTCCGGGAGCATAACATGGTTGAGGAGGACAGGAATCGTGAATTATTGAAGATGTGCAGTCTGTGCTCCTGAGAGGTCAAAGATTCGCAAACAAGATTTCAGAGCAGTAATGTGTGAAAAGCTTTTTAAAAAAAGGGAAAGAAGATGATGAAAATGAGTGTTAAACCTAAGAGAGATATTAAGGGATTCTTCAAAATGGTAAGTAAACAAAAATAAGACATGACACAAGAACACCCAGACTGAACCACCCTGGATTCAAGAGTATTTCAAGATTTGCCTGATTGATTCAGAAGACAATGTAATTAACAGACTATTAGTGAATCTAGGTCTCCAGACACCTCTCAGAAAACTAATCGTTCTGTTGAAACTGACATAAAGCAATAACCGTGAGCTCAACATTACCTCTACAAGAGGATGCCAGCGGGCGATGGGTTTGCGTGGGTATGTGAGCATCTCATTCCAGTGATCGCGTCCCAGACTCTGAGCTCTGTTTCCCACATGGCACACGCCAATAACCTCATTGTGACCTACGCTGTGAATGAGAAGAGCATATCCAAGCTTAAAATGTGCCAGCTGAACCACGACACCTCCAAAACAGTGTCTCTTTCCCAACGTTAAAGTGTCGTCTACCCACTTTTAGCAATGGAAATATTTTCATTTCCCTTTCAATACACATAACAAGGACACTAGGTCTCTCTGTCTCCATCCATTTTCTGTTCATTTGTTTTTTGCAGCAGCGACGAGACAATGAAATGCTGCGGTTCGTACTTCTCAAACAGGACAGTGATCTAAATCTGATATGAATCTCTGGCTGCATTGGGAATATACAGCTCAGGCTGTTCCTCAGATCACCCACCAGCACTAAGAATAAACTTCTGTAGTCTCCGAGCACTGTGCTTGGCAAAAATTAAAAGCATATTTAATATAAACAAGACTCTTTTTCAGTTCAAATTTGACAGTGAACACTCACAAGCTCCCTCCACGCTGCTAGCTGTACGTTTGGATTAGCTCTGCTAAAACTGAAGGGCTAACAATAGTGTTGGGGAAGCGACTTTAAAAAGACAGGCTTATCTAACAAGCCCGAGCTGGTTTATGCTGGTTTGGATGCTTGATGCTTACATATGTTGGTCTTTTCAACAAGCCCAACTATATTCACACTACAGTTTTTAAAAATATTCTAGTACAATATAGAAGGAAGCTAGCTATATTAAATCTATTCAAGATGTTTTTTAAAGGTGTAAAACATTGTGCATGAACAACAAATAAGTAGTTTTCTGAACCTCTTCATGTAATTAATTGTTTAAACAAATCAGTTTTTTTAAAGAATGTAAATTCAGATGTAAATGTGACAATGACATAATACTATGATGTGAATAATGTCACTAGTTTTAAGTTAGAAGCTGAAAGCACATTAGTATCTTACCGGTCATAGTCCATTACTGCTATTAAAAGACTTATTTGGTCGATGTTCTCCGGTGGAACATCAAAAACAATGGCTTCATTGTAGACAGGATTGAGAGTGTTCCTTTTTGTTGACGTTTTCCTTTTCTTCAGTCTCCGGCCGTCACACATCAGAGAAACCTTTACATAAGGATCTTAAATACAGGAAAAGCAAACAAATAGCCATTCAGAACTGAATTACAAATGGATTTTAATTTTTTTCAGCTGAATATAAAATGGGCTTGAAACAGGATACAGAAATGCATTGAATTTAGAAAAGTGAATTAAAATGGACTGATATAAAACACACACACACAAGCACACATACTGTATATGCGTTCTTCCACCCTGGCATAATAAATAAATAAACATTATGAATTATTTTTATTAAATATTTTATATAATAGTTGAGTAGAAATATTTAGAAATTATATATATATATTTTTTTTTTTAGATATAAAAAAGATAAAATAAATAGCAATTAAATAAATTATTTATCCATTTTATTAATATAATTTATTTGTAACTTACATAATTATAATAATATATAATTAAAATGTATATTTTTAATATGTGTGTGTGTACAATAAAATAATTAATTAAAAGTTATCTTTTTTTTTTTTTTTTTGAAGCACCAGGGTGGAAAAACAAGTATTTGAAAATGCTGTTAGTTGCTCTTCTTGTCAACCTGATTTGATTGTACTCCAATGTTGTGTTGGGTTTGATTAGGAGAACTGCAAAAGAAATTCTGGATTTTGCCCGACCCCAATTAGCAACTACTTGTGTATGTAAAATCTCCTGCCACATTCTCAAGTGTTTGGTCGATTAAATCAATGCTCTTTCAGAGATCCCAGGGCACCTTCTGTTTTAACATGTCATGATGACACCAAAAAATCATTACTGTGAAGACTATAAATCATTTCGAGGTGAGGACGATGGGATCCTACCAGACGCTCCTGTGATGTCCATGGCTTTAAGATTTCTGGCTTTAATTATCGTTATTGTAAGTCGGCCGGCAGTTGGCAAGTAACAAAGAGAAAACATCAGATCTCCCAGATCCACATTATCCTAGAAGAGACACAGCAAAACAGAAACAGGATACATTAACTCAAAGAATCATATCATAAAAGTTGATTTAGTGCAAATTAAATTACAATTAGCAAGGCTTCCTTGAACTTCTACTCATTATAACGGTCTATTTATTCCGGCTTTTCATAGCAGTGTGCAGTAACATATAAAGAAATGGTCAATACCATGGAACGGTTTCTTTACTTGATGTTTTAAGTGCAAAACTCACTGCCATAATGCTTAAGTGTTGTTGGTGGTTGCTCCAAACAGAGATCTCTATAGGTAGACTCCTCATTGGACAGCTCCAAGCACGTAGACGCGTCCGCCATATTTAACGGTCAACTTGACATCATTCACCATAATTATCATTGAATATTCAAAGACGCCACAATCCTGCACAGCCCATGGTTGTAAATACCACCAGGATTTAAATGCCTGAAGAAACAGGATAACTTTTCCCAGGAGTGCGAGAGATGGGCAGAACAATGTAAGGATTGTGGTGTCTTCGGATATTCATTGATTATTATGGTAAATGACGTAAAGTTGCCCCATTCAGTATGACGGACAGCTTATGTAGAGTGGTCCATAGAAACAGTCACTAATGAGGCATCTATGTATACAAATCAAATTCAAAGAGTGCAAAGCAGTGCCAACTGTATTTGACCCACCATCAAACCTGGCCGGTAAACACTACAACTCATTATACATGCAACGAAAGCCTGTTCAATTTAAAGAAAGAGAATAGAAAACAGTCACGTACAGCTAAATTACAACCGTTTTTTGTGCAAGACATTTTATAAATGAACATCAAAGGAAATACATCACAAACACCCCACTTAAGAAATAAAACACATTATTACAGTTGTCTGACATGTACAGTAAGCACTCAATACAGATTTATGGGAACAGAGAAGTGTTTCACCTCAAGGGAATCCAGTTTTTGCACTTTGCTATCCACTCCTAAGAGCGAGCAGAAACCTGCTGTCTAATTATCACTTCTGAAAATAGCCACAATTTACACATTTTTTATTATTTTAAATGAGAGATATCTGTATAACAAACTAAAAATGCAAATCATAATTAACATGTCATCATAACGAGCCTCAGTGTAGTGGGAGCCAACAAAGCATAAACTATCACTTTAATGGTGATCTTGTCACACTCACACTACTCAAATTTATGATAATGACTGTTTATTTTAATGCGTCATAGAAGTATAACAACACTAACTGGCTGATGGCACCACAAGAACACACACATTACAAGTCTTCCACAAGCTGATGTACTGCATATAATTGCAATTTTCTTTTTTTAAAGTTTTTGAAAGAAGTGTCTTATGCTTACCAAGGCTGCATCTATTGGATCAGAAATACACTAAAAACTGTAATATTTTGGAATATTATTTTAAAATTCTTATTATTTTTTCAATTGCGCCTATTATGACATCAAATGATTAATTCGAAGCAGTTCTAAGATTCTTTCTAAACCCCTTCTTCCCGTGAGCCTACTGTGCTCTGATAAGTCAGATGTCCCAGTCTGTTGTGATTGGTCGACCGCGTACAGAGCAATACACCCATTCTCACAGTTCCGTATTTTGAACACTTGATAGAAAATATAAACATATTTTATTTATTTATTTATTTATCATACTCACAGGTAGTAATTCAGTGTCTTTACTGCCAGTTTACTGTTCCTTAAATGCTTACTTGCTGAACTAATTTCTTTTTCTTTTTTAAATTGTTCTTAAATTGTCCTTTAAAAAAATGTAAACATTGTTGAGTAGTAGTTTATCACTGTTTTCACAAAATTATTAAGCAGCAAAACATTGATAGGTTGATTGGCATAGGTCATACACAAAAAGGCAATCAATGACAGAGTAAGGGGCTGAGGCAAACAGAGTAATCCAGAAAACAGGCAGAATAAAAAGAACAGGAACCAAGATATGGGAGAATGTAAAAAAAGTGTTTTAAATATCTCAAACATTGGTTAAATTTCATAATGACCTGATAAAATACACTTGTTGAATGATTTTTGTTGAATGCAAATGTTAAAACAATTTCTGATTTAGGAGACACATTCACAAATGATTAACCTGATTACATGTTTTAACTTTATTGATACTGCTTTTTATCTTAATGCAAAGACCGGTCATCGGGACATAAGCTGTCATGTCCATTAAATGAGCCTGCACAGCAACATGAAATATAATTTAACAAGAAATCCTACCTACACGGTGGACCTGCGCTCAGGATTTTTTTTTTTTGAGCGGCGTGTGGACAAATTCTTTCTATGCACACACTATTTTATTTCTTGATAAAAGACTGCTGCTAACTATAACACACAAATATCGAGCCTCTTCCTCTTCCTTCGCTCATCACTTGTGTTCGCTTCGGGTGTTGTGTGTTCAGCCGTTTCGTGTTGCAGCCACAGGAGTATGAGACCTGTAACTTGAGCAACAGCGAACTCGTTCTGAATATTTTAAAGGCGTAACAGCTTATGAAAAAGCAGAGACGATTGTAGACAAAAATGAAGAGATATTTTATCTTAGTTTGTATTTTATACAAAACATTTTCGTCTCATCTTTTTTCGTCAACAATAATGCATGTTAATTTAGTCTTAGTCAGCGTTTTTGGACAGTGGTGCAGTCTTGTCATCGTCTCGTCGGAGTCATGAAAAAAAACGTAGTTGACAAACATATTTCATTTCGTCTCATCTGACGAAATTAACACTGATACAAAGCTTAGAATTGCAGTTATGACACATACAAGACTAAGCAAAAAATGACATTGAGAACCAGGCTTATACAGGATGAGCTAACTGTGCTAATGAGACACAGGTGCAAACAATGAGTGCTAATGAGGCCGGGGAGAGGATTATGGGGAATAAAGTCCTTGACAGAGTGCAGAGCTGACAGGACTGAAGATCCCCACGATGCAGCAGATGAGCACCAGGACCACTTTAGAAGAGCTGATGGTGCAGGGGACCACCAAGTTGGCTCAGGCTGAGCAGATGTACACCAAAGTGGAGCTACCGAACCAGGTGACCACCAAGGCAGATGAGGCAGGACTGGAACCCACCATGGTGGATCTGAAGGCCACCAAGGCGAAGCTGACAGAACTGCAATAGAGAGTACAGAGAGGTTAGAAATGGCCTCAGTGGCTGTAACAAGACATTCGGAGAGCTCAGGAACGACTTTCGTGGTCGTGTCTGGTCAAGCTAAGAGTTCAGATTTGGCCTCCATGGACAGGCAGAGACTTCAAGGATGGCCTCCATGGGCAAGATAGGACAGGCAGAGGATTCAAAGATGGCTTCCATGACCATGACAGGGCAGACTATGAGTTCAAAGGCGGCCTCCATGATCATGACAGAACAGGCAGAGAACTAACAGGCTGACACTAACACATGATTAAGGCCTTAGTGAGCTCTGGAGTGGACTCATGGACTGGAGTAGGCTCTGGAGCAGATTCATGGAGTGGAGTGGGCTCTGGAGATGACTCATGAACTGGAACGGGCTCTGGAGCAGATTCATGGACTGGAGCAAGCTCTGGAGTGGACTCTGCCACCTCAGAAGAGTGCATAGGCCAGAGACACAAAAAAATTGCAACCACCATTACTGGAAGGGCAGCGGAAGGTGGGAAAACCTCTGAGATCGAGGGACTTGATATAGCTGAGACCGCAGGGATGACGGCTGTAGACTCTGGCGTGACATCCATGATGGCTGGAGGCTCTGGAGTGGCAGTCACAATGAAATGAGGCTCTGGAACGGGAGGAATGATGGGACGAGACTCAGGAGTAGCAGCCATGTTGTGATGAGACTCTGGAGTGGCAGCCATGTTATGAACAGGCTCTGGTTTAGCAGCCATGTTGAGAAGAGGCTCTGGTGTGGGAACCACAGGACTTTAAGGCACAAAAAGCACAGGACTAGCGAACATTATAACAGGAGATGCAGGTGACTGTGGTGGGCCAAGCTCATTGGACACCAGAACTTGTTTTATTGAACATGGTTTAGAATTGCAGTAATGACACATACAAGAAATAGCCAAGAATGACAGTGAGAACCAAGCTTATACAGGATGATCTAACCATGATAATGAGACACAAGTGCAACAAAGTGTGCTGATGAGACCGGGCAGAGGATTATGGGATATGAAGTCCTTGATAGAGTGGCAGAAGTCTGGGGATGCGTCTCAATTAGCTCTCGAGCTTGTGAATCAGTATATTGTTTACACAAATTCGGTCACTGGTAAGTTCCCTGGCTCACAGCACATTGGGACGGCTATTACTTAATTTCCGGTGACATGACTATGTACAACGTCGACGCACAACATTGTAGAATGTAATTTCTGGAATTAATCAACAACAAGCAGGACCATTTTCTTTTTTATATTATTTTTATTCTCTTTAAACACATTGTTCTGTTACATGTTCTTTCAACATTTCAGCTGAATATCAATTATAAATGTTAACTAAATGTGATCATTTCCTGTCTAGGTAACAATGTAGTTCATAGGTCACCAGTGGTCAACCGTTATGTATGCAGCTCTGTAGTTCATCTCAGTGCGTTAATGCAATGACACAACAGGATGGAAGAGAAGACGACGGCCATAAATTAGTAATGAATCAAAGTGTGTGCTGAACCCAAATGGACCTTTAATGCACATGGCAGCAAGCATGGCTGATCCCACAGCTGCCAGAACTTTCACGTGCTGTCAATTATTAAATGATCTATGATAATGGACACGCTCTGCACAGGAATCAGATGGGTGTGTAGTGTCGCTGAGAGCATGTAAAAACTTTTATCATTATCATTATCAGCTTCTCAATATCTTACTTCTCCCCCAACAGATATAAGACCTCAATGTTGCATGAGGCCCATCAGTTGGCATAACCGGACAAAACTTTGTCTTGCACTGTAAAGTATTACACATTTACTGTTCAAAAGTTTGGAGACTTTTTTTAAAATACTAAAATATTTTATTAGGCAAGGATATATTAAAATGATCAAAAGTCACAGTTAATATATGCTGTTTGTCTGAATTTTCTAATCATCAAAGAATCCTGAAAAAATTATCACTTTTCCACTAAAACTGTTTTCAACATTTATTATATAAAAAAATGCTTCTTTAGCACCAAAACAGCACGTGAGACTGAAGACTGAAAATTCAGCTTTGCATCACATTAATAAATTACAATTGAAAATATATTAAAATAGAAAAGTTATTTTAAATGTTAATATTTTCCGGCATTACTGTAATTATTGTTTCAAATGAATGCAGCCTCGGTGAGTATGAGACTTTTATTAAAAACATAAAAATAATTAGCGACCCCAAAATTTTGTTTATAAATGTAAACAAACACCCTTAGAATAAGACACATTTTAAAGGGTTAGTTTAGCCAAAAATGATTAAAATTAAGCCATTAATTACTCAACCTGAAGGCATCCTAGGTGTACTGTATATGACTTTCTTCTTTCAGACGAACTCAGTTGGAGTTATTTAAAAAAAATTCTTTGATCTTTCAAACTGTTGGACTCAGCGGGTGTTGCACTCCGTCAGTCCATGAGAAGTTTAATAGAAAGCTCATTCATTTAAAAAAAAAAGTGTCTCACATGGCTCCGGGGGATGAACAAAGGCCTCCTGTAGTGAATCAATGCATTTTTGTAAGAAAAATATCCATATTCAAAACATAATAATCACTTTAATCTAGCTTGTGCACACAGTTGTAAACGAAGCAGTTCTGGGAAAATGATGTCTGAGGTCAGCTTTGTTCACCTCCCGTAGCCATGTGATACACTTTTTTTAATGGATGCGCTTTTTATTAAACTTCAAGGACCGATGCAGTGCAACACCCGCTGAGTGACAGCTTCAAAGACCAAAGACAATTTTTTAAATAACTCTGACTGGATTTGTGTGAAAGAAGAAAGTCATATACACCTAGGATGACTTCAAGGCGAGTAATTTTATGGGGTAATTTTCATTTTTGGGTGAACTAACCCTTTAAGATTAAGAATTGTTTTCAGACAACATATATCTTTGAAATCTGCACATATTTTTTTCCATAAAAAAAAAAAAAAAAAGCAAATAAAGAACAAATCATTAATTATTTAAGTTTATACTTAAAAAAAACATATCTGAAAATGTATTCATTAACTATTAATCATAGAAGGAAACTCAAATCTGAGACTTGGACTTGAGCCACTCATAAATCACACAATTAAGTGTCTTCTGACTAAATACAGACTCCAAATATCACCAATATATGAAATGGATTGCTCTTCAACAAGTTTTTTAAACACCCATACTTGACTGGAGACATGTTTTAAGGATTTTGAAAATGCTAAGAAAAATGGCTGATTTAGCGAATAATGTGTGTGCATGTTTGTATTGTCTTTCTCTAAGTTACTTTGGGCACTGTAGAGAAAACTGCATGAGTGGTCAGCACACCTCATTGGGCTTCTAAGGCTTCCTGACAAATCTAATCATCTGTGATTGTGTGTATTTGAGAAGCTCAGAGGGCCTGTTAAGATAGATCAGTCCCTTCCAGAGCAGTTCAGAGCCCTCGGGCTTCTCGCACAGTGGGAGGCTACATCTATTACGGTGAAGCAGAAAGGTCACAGAAACAAGCAGCAGAGATAGGCTCATTATCTGGCCAGGTCGCAGGACTGCGTCCGCTCCTGACGGCTATACTGAGAACCGTGTTCATTAATGCTCTACAGAGATGAACTGGAACCGGTTGGTGTTTTCCTGCCAGAACTTGGATTCAAGTGCATTTTCACAATCTACTACACTAGTTCTCCATCACCCCCAATTGCCTTTTTAATGCAGGGAGAAAAAAAAATCAAAAACCAAGATAAAAAAACTTATTGAATGATCAGTTTACCATCATGCAAACTGACCAAGTCCAGAGGTAAGTCTTTGTTTTCTAAAGGTTCAAATACGGTGGCAAACACAACCTTTCCTATCTCCATTGGCATATTTCAAGGGATATTCAACTTGAAAATGAAAAATCTGTCATTATTTACTCAATCTCATGTCATTCCAAACATGTACAGTATGACCTTCTTTCTTCTGCAGAACACAAAAGAAGATTTTTAACTCTAGTTAATGGGGCCCAAATGTTGATGTTTGGATCCCACTTTAAGTTTTTTTTTATGTTTCTCTTTATTTATTATAAATAATAATAATAATAATAAAAAATAATTAAGGGGTTAAAAATGCTGTCATACATTGGTTAAAATTGACAGTAAAAACATAATGTTAAAAAAATATTTGCCTTTCAAATAAATGCTGTTCTTTTGAACTTTATATTCATTAAAGAATTCTAAAAATAAAAAATAAAAATAGAATTATCACCATTTCAGCAAAAATACTGAGCAGCCGTTTTAAACATATAATAAATCACTGAAGGATCATGTGACACTGAAGAGTGACGTAATGCTGAAAATTCAGCTTCTTGATCACAGGAATAAATTGCATTTTAAAATATATTAAAATGGAAAATAGTCATTTTATACTGTAAAAATATTTCTAAATATTACTGTTTTCACTGGATTTTTTATCAAATAAATGCAGATTTGGTGAACACAAGAGACTTATTTCAATAAATGTATTTGAACCCTGTACACCTAGGAAAATACAAACAAAACAATTCATCTATAATTCTTGTATTCAGGCAAAGGCCTAAATTGCTTTTAAAAATGGCAAAATAACTTTTCTTGGCAAATGTATTTGAATTTTATTTTTTTTCCTATTGGATGCTATCCTAGTACCAAAGTATGCAGAAAGATCAATACATGTAATGGCCTGTGGGCTTGATGTAATGTAGGCAGTTTGTGCTTGTTGTTCTTTGCACATGATAATTAGCATCTAGAAAAGGGAGTGTGGGTAAGGGAGCATAGTGATGTTTCCTCTTGTTGCCTTTGTCTCATCCATACGAAGCACAGTCTTTACTAACAGAGAAGAGAGGTTAACTCTTGTTGCAAATTAAATCCTAAATTGGATTCTTCTCATCAAGCCACATCCTGGTATCTTCATTATAATGACAAATGCGATGGCTTTTAAAACAAGCAGCTCACAAAATGAAGAAATAAAAAGCTAGAGGCTTTTGTTTAAAGGATTAGTTCACTACAAAGTCATAATTTACTCACCCACATGTTGTTCCAAACCTCTGTCTTTGCTGAAGACTTGAAACACAAAAGGAGAAATTTTAAAGAATGTGTATGCTGCTATCTCTCCATACAAGGTTAAAGCATAATTAGGATCCGTTAAGCTCAGTTAAAAAGAACAAAAATCATTAATATTCTGTCCGGTGATCAGTTCAAAGCATTGACAGAAATGTATTTTTTTTAAATTGATTTGTACCCTTCAAGGGTACTTTTACCTTTATAAAGCCATTTTTCTAAAAGTGTGCATTATCGTTTAATCAATAAAGTCAATTACAATAATAAGACATTTGAGCTATTACCAAACAAATAAAATCAGTATCAACAAAATTCCTCTTTGCAATGCAGAGCAAACACAAAAGCTGCATCTAAAGTGGCATTTAGATGTACACACTGTTTAATGCAGCACTGAGCACTGATATTTTAAACATATGCAATATGGTGTCTAAAACATCTCTTAATATTAACTTATTGTTTATTGAACCAATTGTATAATATCAATATCACATTTGTAATCCTGTTGATTTTTGGATTAAAAAATGGCACTCTTCGTTTGATATTGTTTAACTATATGAAATGATATAAATATATTAGGGCTGGGACTCAATTAAAAAAATTAATCTAATTAATTAGAGGCTTTGTAATTAATTAATCGAAATTAATCGCATTTTAATCGCATATAAATATTTGACCTGAGAACAGTGAGAAGTAATTTTTTTTCACATGGATTTATAGTATACCATTGAATAATGACTGAATACATAAGCTTAAGCAACAAAATATTGTTTATTTTTGTTCAACCAAGTCTAGCAGACCAGTGCAATTTTTGCCATTAAGTGTAGCAATAGCATATTTAGAAACAATTTAGAAATAGTACATTTCAGAAATTCAGGTTGCTTATAGGTGCTGGAACCTTCTGTAAAGTGTTTTTTAAGTAAAACACAATACTGTCAATTACATTCAGAACATTGGAAACACTGACTATTAGAAAACATCTCTCTGTTGCTTCAGAGGCCATAACATACTAAGTCCAACTCTCAATAACCTTGGCCAAAACAATAAAGAGTTCAACATAAACTGCCAGTTGCACCAACAAAATAATACATAGTTCAACATAAAGTGTAAAGTCCACGCTAGCTGCTATATGTTTTGCGTTGAGGTGATACTTGAGGCTCGATGTGCTGCGGTGATATACGAACACTAGTTGGTGCTTCAGTATAATCGGTCCGCCGAAACTCATCCAGTGAGAAACGCTCCGCGCTGCAAAAATAAGTTATAAAAAATGCAGGATTTTACGTTTCTTAATTAACGCGTTATTTTTTGTGTAATTAATTAATCTCAATTAACGCGTTAAAGTCCCGGCCCTAAAATATATATGTTTTCGGCCCCCATAGAATTTGGGGAGCATTCTAAATGCATTTTAAAGCCTGGAACACACCAAGCCGATGGTCGGTCGTCGGGCAGTTTTCGTGCGTGACCGACTAAATCTTCTCAGTGTGTTCCGCACTGTCGGCTGAAATTGATTCTCGTCGGCTTTGTAATGGCCGATTTGACATGTTGAATCGGCGTCTGGGCTTGTCAGCCAGTCAGGCCATCTGATCATTCTGATTGGCTGTTCAACCAGCTCTCTACACAGGTTCGGGAAAGCCCCATGAGCCTGTTTCTGGAGAATCCATGGTTTCACCAATTTAGTGCACTTTCTGCGTATTTTTCGTGTCCGATTGTTTCTTTCCTTTTCCACAAGCAAAATACCAAGGGCTGACAACGCCAGTGCCATTTGCAACTTGTCAGACATTTCCGAAAAATCACAAATCCGTCTGTGGATAGCGAGACTCTGATTTGCTTTATCTTTGTATATGGTTTGTATCCCTGTAGCTTATTCCAGTTTCCCGCTTTGAGTAACTACTGCCAAGACTACTGCCACCTGCTGGTACGGAAAGGTATTTCCTACGCAGGCGCAGAACGGACGTGCTAGTTGGCCGTCAGGTGTCGAGAATCGGCTTGGTGTGTCAGGGCAAATCTGGACACAGACGCTGCCGACGTGAAGCGATCCTGTGATCTGTTTTCGTTGCCACTAGTTCGTCTGCATCGGTTTGGTGTGTTCCAGGCTTAACAGACTGAATCACACAGTGAAAGAGTGCACTCTAAATACACATGTCCACTAGTCTAGCCTATTAGAGTTCATGCATGCCCTCTGTAGTTTGGTTTATAATGTCAAATCACACATCATTAAAACAACATTTACAATATTATCATAGATGATATATATCGCACACCCCATGTCACAGTATCTTTTTTTGACAAAAATGCAGTCTTCACAGAAAAACCTTTAGATTTCAAATGTCATTTGTGCTTACGTTCCAAACATTTGCTCATATTCATAATCATACCAACATTGTCACTGATGTCAAATCTGTTGTGATACATTTTTACGTGAACATGCATTTGTGTATATGAGATTTTGAGTTTCATTTATATACCTTTACTTGAGAAGCATATATCTTGAATATAAGTATGTTTTGTCTTACCAGATTCTTAGATTTTTTTGTAAAGGATTCATATGTAAATCAAATGAAAAAAAAAATATATATTTAATAATATTAATATTTTATGCAGAGTTGCTTCTCGATTAGTTAAAATTATTACGGTCTAAAATGAATAATTATACAATCTACATGAATACATTTTAAACGCATTTAAAATACACTCTGAAAACAACTCAACATGTTCTGCAATGTTGCTTCTCAAGTAAATCAAGTTAACTATTTAAATCATTTTTAAGGTAATTTAACTGGAAAATACACAACAAAAATAAAGTTGAAATTGATTACATTATAAGTTATGGAAAAACATGTTATCATAATTAATTGATGACATCTTTTTTTGAAGCAAGACAAAAATATCTAAAGACAAAAAGCCTCTAAAGAACATGAAGGTGAGTAAAAGTCAATTTCATGAAATTCATTGATTTGTTGTAGCCAAACACAAATATCAATATATATAAAAAATATGACTGTTCATCCAAATTTCCCTTCAGTTGCAATTTGTAAGGTTTCTTTCTCTGACCTCTATTAGTATGGGCATGGTGAAGTGGGCAGAATATGGTGGGAAGGGGTGGAGCACAGCGTCCAAACAGCTATTAATGCTCGGGACACACCCTCTTTTTGTGTGTGAGAGACATTAAGGTTTCAACCTCATGAAACCAATTCCTCTCAGGCAAGATAACTGAATTACACCCTTCCATCTGTAGACTATAGGATAACAGACGCCTCTGCTCTGATAAGCACTTAAATCAAGTCAGTGGTAGAATTATGGTCACTTGCGCACTTGTGAATGAAATTATAGTGCAGTTGTGAAGAGGTTGAATATGGTTCGGAGAGAGTCTATCTAGTATGATTCTCCATCTCTAAATCCCACCCACCCCCCCTTACTCGTTCAAGGGCCTATTATCAGGCAGAAGGAAAGAGCATGATGAAAACACTGATGCAAGTCAGGGCGATGTAAAGAGGCATTATAACATTTGTTTAATTGCTGATTTTCTGTTTTGTGACCAGACCACAGGTAATCAATTTGTACTTTAGCACTGGTACAGAACATTTAATTTCATATACAAAATTACACTACAAACTCAGAGTTATCTTAAAAGTTGCTCACATGCCATTACTATTGGTCTACTATTTTAACACGGCTTTGCGCTTTTATATGTCAAAAAGTTGGCTTTGTATCTTATACAGTAATTGTGAGTGTGTATCTCATAACTGTAACGTTAACATTTAAAAATCGCAACATTATTTCTCCTACTGTAACTACACTTTTATATCTCAAAATCGTTTCTGTGCTTTATTTCTTGTTATTGCAACTACTTGTCTAACCATTGTGTCTTCATATCTCGAAACTGTGACATTAGTTCTTGTAATTGTGTCTCTACGTCTCACAGATTCAAACTTTAGCTCACAGCTACCTTAATAGAGTTACATATATTGGCTTTTGCGAAATATCTAAACTAAAAACGAAGCAAAACATTTCAACTTTTCAGCAACTTTTTGCATATGTCTGCTACTACGGCCTACTCAGACTTACGTCTTTCTCTTTCAACTGCTGTAAAGCTTTACATTATCTCCCTAAAATGGCACTGCAAATGGAGTAGGCTTTACTGACTTCAACTCCAGACTATTTCAGAATGTCTGCTGAAACACCCCTGTCTTTCATGTCTAGGAATTCTTTAAAAAACACAAAAATAGAAGCTTTGTTATAAGTCCTTCCATCTCAGTCAGATTGCTAAATTGCTTGATTTAGAATGGAGGTATGTGATTATGATGAATACAATTGGATTAAATTGACTTTTTTTCATCATCATGTTTTCTTGGGGTCAGCAGAATTACCGTAATTATATATATTTTTTAGGATTTTTATATTTCTTTATTCAGCAAGGATGCATTCAATTGATCAAAAGTGCTTTTACTGTGTTCCTGTAGCTCAATTGGTAGAGCATTGCGCTATCAAGCGCAAGGTTGGGGGTTTGATTCCCCGGGAACACATGATAGGTAAAAATTGATAGCCTGAATGCACTGTAAGTCGCTTTGGATAAAATGCTAAATGCATAATTTTTTTTACAAATTAATTTTTCAAATAAATACAACTAGGATGGGTAAAAAAAACAAAAAACAATAAACACCATATCCTCACCATGTGTCACTAGGACTTGCATGTAAAATGCGAAATGTCTCCCAGTCATTCCCAAACGGATTAAAGCCCACATTCCCCAGTTTCAAGTTTACAAAAAAAGAGTGTCATTCCAGTCATAATACAAGGTAAATGTCTCATGGTTAGAGGTGAATCCTGACAGGAGATTCAATAGCACTAAATCCTGCTGATCGACCTTTTACTCTTCCGGATTAGTGATGCCTCAATCTTTCTCTCTCCAGCTGGGTGGAATGGATTGGCCTTTTCGTACATTAACTAGCTTGTGTTTTATTTATAGGCAGAGCCAAATTACACCTTGAATAGATCTGAGCAAACATAATCATTCATTCAGATTGGAATGCAAATTTCTTGAGCTCAAAAAATAAAAAGGTTAAGGTTGCTTTTTTTTCTTCAGATGTGTTATTCAGAAAGTTGTATTCGCACGTCACGATCGAGTATGGATGATTGTATTTCATTTCAATCCAAGAGCAGCTGTGCTGCTGGAACTCTCATGCATTTTTAACAAGTTACTCAGAATCCCTAAAGTAATACAGAGAGTTATCATGAAGGCAGAGATCACTCTGACATCTGTGCTACACTGTTCGATGCTGATCGATGCCAGTTATATAGAAATGAACCTGACACAATCAAATTGGGATGGTAGAAAGATACAGATAAATGGTACAAATGCTATATTTTATTTATTTATTTATTTTTGTTGTTAACAAAACATCTGCTTTATTCGATTCGATCAATGAGTGCTTGCGTAAACATGATTTATCATAATTAGCATAAACATGATTTGTACTTTTAGAGTCAACATAAAATCAAGACATTAATCCAATTTACTTTCTTAATACATATGAAGTGTGTTTTTGTGCTTTTCTTTCTTTCTTAGCATTACATCACTTGCTCACCAATGGATCCTCTGCAGTGAATGGGTGCCGTCAGAATGAGAGTTCAAACAGATAAAAGTCACAATAATTCACAAGTAATCCACACAACTCCAGTCCATCAGTAAACGCCTTATGAAGTAAAACGTGGTGTTTGCAAAAAACAAATCCATCTTTAAATTGTGGCTTAAAATGGCCAAAAATGTCCATAATAACATTTCCTTCAGTGAAAAAGTTCATCCCCTGTTGTCCTCTCACATCAAAATCCAACGACATATTTGTTTAGAACTGTTTTGGCTTGTAATTGGTGCTTGATCTGTGCATATTTCTCTCCTGATTCAGATAAATATTTTTGATAGAGGACTCATATTTTTCCAGGTAACAAAGGTTTGAAGTTAAAAAACATCTTAATGATGGAGTTAAGCTGTCTGGACTCTCATTCTGACAGCACCCATTCAATGCAGAGGATTCATTGGTGAATAAGAGATGTAATGCAAAATTTCTCCAAATCTATTCAAATGAAGAAACAAACTCATTTACATCTTGGATGGCCTGAAGGTTAGTACAGTTTTACATTAGTGTTAGATATACAATCAAGCGTCCAAAAATGATTAATGCATGGATGGGCACACATGGATTGTGTTCCTCCAAGCTCATGATCCCTAGAGGTATGGCCCACTTATATGCACTGAAACAGCCTGTGACGCTTGCTATTACTTCAAGCTAACCTCTAGATCCTGTGAAACTCGCTGGTTTGAGCTTTTCAGAGAAATAAATAAATAAAACATTAAACCACTGCTACAATAAACTTGCCGTCAATGTTGAGTACTCATTACTAGCATGATGATTGACAAATATCCAATATAATACAATTTGTACCATACTGAAGGATGCAGTTTGTTGTGTATTTTAGCATCTTTCACCCAAACAGTTGAGAATTTTTAGGTTACTGCATATAAACTAGGGGTGTGCAAAAAATCTAATGCGATTTTCATGCACATCTCATCAGTAAAGACGCTCCTATAATTAGAAGTATATCTCCAGCACGTGTGTTCAGATCAGGGTTGCCAGGTTTTCACAAGAAATCCTGCCCAGATGCTTCTTAAAACTAGTCCAAAACTAGCCTAATCACATTTCCGGGAGGTTCACAGATAAAACATTGCTTCCTGGGGTTAAAATATACGTTTTTTTTTTTTTTTGCAGTGTTGCCTTGGTAAAATTGGCATTTTAGGGGCTAAATATCACGTTACTTGTATTGGGGTCGCTTTGACCCGCGGACATTAAAAACGACCACAGACTTGGCAACACCAGTTGGCATTTACTACACCGAGCTGTAATTCACTGACAATCTACACAAAATCGATCTTAAAATCGCAGGCGGTTCTTTGTCGATTTTGAAAACGATTTTGTGTTAGTTGTCGGTAGACTACGGCTCTGTGTAGTAACTGCCGCTCCACCTGAACCAGTGTTGCCAAGTCTGCGATTGTTTTTCATGTCCGCGGTTTGAAGCAACTCCAATACCAATAACGTGATATTTATCCCCTATAATGCGAATTTTACCAGGGCAACCCTTCCAAAAAATTTATATTTTAACCCCGGGAAGCAATTTTTATCGGGAATCTCCCGGAAACGCGATTGGGCTAATTTTAGATTCGTTTTAAGAAGCAACAGGGTAGGATTTGTTGTGAAAACCTGGCAACCCTGATCTGAACGCAAGTGCTAGAGATATACTTCTAATTACAGGAGCGTCTTTACTGATGAGATGTGCATGAAAATCGCATTCGATTTTTTGCCCAGCCCTAATATAAACAATTTAAAATTACAAATTAGGTTTCATGAGAATGAGCAAATTAAATGTATAATTTTTTTTTTTTTTTTACTTTATTTATTTGAACAGGGACACTGTAAAATATGCATTAACCTTAAAAAGGAGAGATGCATTATACCAGGTTGTTGCAGTTATGCCAATTTCCACCTGGAGTCACTGGGCAGGCTGATGACAAATAGATACACATGTTAATAATACATTTACCCCAAAAAAGAATTACAATTACAACACCCCTCATTCATTCCTCACCATAGCATATTTGTGTGAACTATTTCTTTAAGTGCTATATGTCATGAAAAGACCGCCTGCACACAAACACTTTTGTGTTTCTTTCTTGGGTCTACTTATGAACCGGATCAATTTCTCCCATCAGACATCTATCCTGCACTCTCCTGTTAAAAACAATAAACCTAAAACCGCTGTGTATTCATGTCAGAGCAAACTCTCCAGCTACTTCAAATATAGGTCACCCCTACGTGGGCCATGTGTGATTATGAAATATTCACGCTTCTCAAAGTATATTTATATGTTGCTACCTTTGAAGCATGAAAGTGATCGGAGGAGAGAGAAAACCATGCTCAAATATCTGAGAAATTACACTTAAAAAGTATAATGTACAAGTAATAAAAATATTGGACCTGTCAATTAATACTACTAAAAAGTATACTTTAAATGGTGAAAGAACTTTGTAAATGGCAAGATTTGACACAGCAGTCAAAAGGTTTTGTCTGATGTTTCTATCAGTAGAACGGAAATAAAATCAAACACTGACTCAACAAGACATAACCTAGAAAATATACAATTTAGAATAAATAACACATTTTGTCCATTCAATAATTTACTTTTTACTTCATTTTATACAGTAAAAACAGTAATAGTCTGAAATATTAATTACAATTTAAACAATTGTTTTATATTTGAATAAGTTAATTATTCCTATAACGTCAAAGCAATTACTACAGTCTTTAGTGTCACATGATCCTTCAGAAATCATTCTAATATGCTGATTTGGTGCTTATAAAACATTTCTTATTATCATCTAGGGCTGTCACTTTTAGTTCGAAAATTGATCGCACAATCGATCGGACCAACCAAAAAAAGTTTCGAAAATTAAAATAGGACATCGATTTTAACCAAATATGTACACTATTGATTTTAAAAGAATTAAACAATAAAAAAATATGTAACAAAACTCACAAACAAGCAGAAAAAGAAAATAAAGAATTCCGAAAGTGCAGAAAGCTAGATATAAAATACCAGCAATTTTACGCGCCTACAAGACCCAGTGACGTCGAAAGCGACCTCTCTGCATTCACACCAAACGCGATTGATTTCAATGTTAAGTCAATGTAAAGATGCCTTTGCGTGCGTCTGGAGGTCTCGCGGCGCGGTAGATGCAAAAAAGCCTCGTTCGCGCATCTAGTTACAGGAGATTCTGAGTTATGAAAAGGACCATTGCAAGCTGACAGCGACCGGTAATACCCCCACCTTGCTGCACCTGAGTGTCCCTGGGATGCATCCTTGATTAATAAAATTTGAAATTTGTTAAAAAAAAAAAAAAAAAAATCTTACTGATAACATTTTTCCCCCTCTTGATTTCACTAATTACAAGCATTTTCAAAAAACAAAACAAAAACAAATAAATACATTTATAATACATTTTTAATTTAATTTAAACTGACACTATAATCTGGGTACAAATTCCCTGCATAGATTTCCAAAAGCAGCCTCCTGGACCTGGATAAATCTATCTTGAGTCACGCACTCAAAGATGCCACAGTGTTGAAACACTTCATACAGGAGCTTATAGAACCCACACCTAATTGAACCCTGAAATCCTTTTGATGACAATTCTACCTTGCTTTCAAACCATGAATTTTACTATTTGAAGATTCTTCCATTGTCAATATTATTTAAGAGGACTAAGCACATAAGATGAGATGAAATTACACGAAAAATGCAAGTTCAGTATAAATAGACACGTTAAGGAAGACTTACCGCACTAACATAAAGGATATCCCTGCAGAGCTTGGTTTCCTGCGGAAAGTCAGGTAGATCCAGGAAGTTGTCCACCACCACTTGACCAATGACGTCATGCCGCGAGAAGCGATCAAAGTCGTAGACGCTAAAATGGAGCTTGCGTGTGGGAAGCTCAGCGTACTCCACAGGAAACAGGAACACCTCGTCAAAGATGGGGTTCAGAGTCTTGCGGTGGACCTTGGTTTGATGCTTGGTTTTGCGGTCTGGCAACAGGTAGATCTTCACGTACGGGTCGGATGTTCCCGTAAAGTCCTTTGCAGGTAGATCTTGGGCTTTGTGGATCTTCACAATGAGCTGCTCCAAATCACAGTCGTATTTGAGGATGAAGTGCAAGCGGCCACAGCTGTCCGCTCGTCTGCCGTCGTCCGTGTCCACCGACCGCTGTTTGTAGAGCTCAGGCTTGATGCGGCCCAAACCTGGACCCGATATGGACTCCTGTCTCTGGAACTGGGCCAAGTTGAAATCAGGGTTGGAGACGTTCATCTGTCTCCGGATGGAGTTGTGCCTGCAGCGAAAAAGAAAGGGGGCGGATGTCTTGTGTGCTATTTGCTGGCTTCATATGCTAGACATCTTTGAATAATGAGACTGAGAAGAACTTTAATTAAAGCTGAAGGTCACAGAGGCCCACACTGTCTGACAAATGCCAACTGGGAATTTCTAAATGAATATCAATGGTGGGTGAGTGATTACGCCTGATAAAGTCAGAAAAACATGACTCACCTGACAGATGAGGTTGGTTCGGTGACTTGTCGTTGTACACGAGCTATGTGAATGTGGTTGAGCTCCTTGGCCTTAGTCTGGGCCTCCAGATGGATGTCCGGGGACGTATGGCTGATCTTCATGGCTGACTCCCGGAGCACCAATGGTGCATTGGGATCCTTCTCAAAGTCTTCACTGTATTCCCGCTCCAGGCCCTCCACCTCGGTCAGGACTGGCTGCTGCTCGCCCTGCTGGTCTTTTAGGCCGGGCAAGAAGCGATCTCGCAATGGCACCCAAAACAACTTCCATGACACGAACAGGGAGACGGCAAATAGCGCCAGGCCACATGTGGTCACCAAGAGGGACAACAGGCTCACAGAGACATCTGGAGCAATAACCAAGAGAGAAAGTCGGTCACTGGAAGGTGTTCAAAACTTTCAAGATATTTATAGACTAGCTTTAAAAGTCTTGTAAGCAGCTTTTTTTCGAAATACCAGACTTAAAATAACCCTCCCGGCTCCAGCTGAAAAAAACTAAACAAAATGTTTAACAAATAAAAAAACAACAAAAAAAATAAAACAGATCAAGCATTCACATATTCCGGAAATCAAGGGAGGCCATCAGAAAACTAGCCAATCAGAAAGACTCTCTGGTTGTGAATCATTTTGCACATTTACGTTTGTTGACATGTATTTGGAGAGAGAGAGAGAGAGTGTCTGTGGTTTGAAATTAGCAAAATAGCTAGAATCACTTACAGAACCATTTGTGAGGTGCTGTTTACTAGACTATACGCCCATTCACACAAAGGACAATAATTGTAAAAACAATTGACAAATGGCAACCTCTGGGATCAAAGGTGGACTTAACTCAACAAGTGAGCTTTATATATTTTTTTTATATTCTGAAAACTTTATAACACTTTTTGCAATCCAGATATTGAGACAGTTTGTAAAAGACATCTCTTAATATCTGGGCTGGAGTTGAAGCTTTTTTTCTCGCTGATGAATGCACAGTAATAGAAGATACATTTTAGATCGACTCACACTCTCTATGTATCTTTCTTTCTCTCTCTCTCTCTCGGCCCCTTGAGATGGTTTCTCTGAATTAGGCAACCCAGGCAGACATGCTTTTAGTGTGGACTGAATGAATCCCTTTCAGATAACCCTGCCTCCTGCTTGGTTTTCTGTCCTCTCCGAATCTTTTCTCCCTATACTGGGGAAGGAAAATGCATATGTTCAGACTATTTTTGCAGGTCATAACACCTGAGACGGACTTAAGGTGTCCTTAAAGTAATAGTTCAGTCAAAAATTGAGGCAATTCTGTCATTATTTACGTGCACTTATGTTATTCTGAACCTGTGTGACTTTCTTCCTGTTTAGAGCACAGAAGAACATGTGATTCAAGATATTAATGCAGCTTTTGCATATAATGAAGCAATCAGGGGCTGCCAACCTCCAAAAGTTACACAAAATAAAAGCATCATAAAACCTGTGGTCATCATTCACTTTCATTGCATGGATAAGAGCAGTGTGCACATTCTGCTAAACACCTCATTTTGTGTTCTTCAGAAAAATTTCTAAATTATTAAATATTAGATTAAATAATGAACTGGAAGAAATATTATTTTAAAACATCAGATTAAAGTCAAGACTTTTCTTTTAAACATCTTGGGTTTTTCTGTTTATAATAATGATGAAATATACTTCCCAATAAACCATGAGAGAACAGATTGCATTAGATATCATGTGCAGGCCTCATCATTTGGTCATGATGTGCTCATAAAAGCTAGAAACATTTGACTAAACAGATCCTCCTGCAAGCTTCATACTGGGAAATCATAAATTGAATGGATTAATCATTTCTTCCTTTTGTAATGCTGTCAAGGTGTAACCAGTATTATTAGCACTGAACACTGTTCCATAGACTTTAATAGACTCTAGTGGGATTTCAGTGACAGTAAGTTAACCATGAGCTTCATTTGCAAAACAGTGTGAGTGCACTAAACTATGTGCAAAACATCCAGCACACTTTGAATACAACAATATTCCTGTCTGCATGAAATATGTTATAGCCATTTTGAAAGTTTCATATTCTGCACTGAAATCAACCCTTATAATAAAACATAACTGTTTTACTCTGCAACGATTTTGCATTTGAATGCAGAAGTAGAATAACTTGATATGAAACATTTTTTTTTTTTTTGAGAAAAATTTAACATTTTTAGATGGAAAATGTAACCCCAGATAGTACACACAAAAAAAGAGATATAAATTCAAACAAATTTCTCACCAATTTGCAAAATGTGAAGAGTTACAAACTGCAATGAGAGAATGTTGGCTAAGAATACATTATACATTATGCTATAATGTAGTAAAATATGCACACAAAAAAGAAAAGAAAAAGAAGAATCTAATTTTCTATAGTCACTGTGTGCTTAAGGTTAACATAAGGGCATACATTGGTTAAGGAAAAGTAAAAATAAATAAATCACCATTTTGTTGCTTTGCACCCTTGAAATGAAGATGGATTAACCAGCTGCCTTTACTCAGTGCAACTTATATCATCCAAGTAAAAGATATAACACCAACATGTCAAAAAAATAAAAATAAAAAAACAGAATCACTAAGTCGGAAAAAGCATCACCCCCTTGTGTCAATATTTTATTGAACCACCTTTTGCTTTAATTACAGTCTGTTGCGGTATATGTCTAACTTTGCACATCTAGACTTTGTAATATTTTTCCTGTTATCTTTGCAGAACTGTTCAATTTCAGTTAATTTTGATGGTGAGCGTTTGTGGATTGGAGTCTTCAAGTCATTACGCAGATTTTCAACGAGGTTTAAGTCTGGGCTCGGACTAGGCCATGCAAGGAGATTCACCTTCTTCTCCTTCAACCTCTGTGTGCTCAGTTTTGCTGTGTGCTTTGGATCATTGTTCTGTTTTCTGGCAGAGGGCAGCAGATTCTCTTTAAGAATTTGACGGTATTTTGCCCCATCCATTTTTCCTTCTGTCCTGACAAGTGCTCCAGTCCCTGCTGCAGAGAAACACCCCATAACAGGACATTACCACCTCCACGCTTTACTGAAGTAATGTTATTGGGATGGTGAGCTGTATTGGATTTCTGCCAGACATATCGTTTAGTGAAGAAGCCAAATAATTCAGTTTCCCCCTGGCTCTTTCATCCAGTTTGGAGTGAAGTCCTGATCCAGGGAGGATCTGTTGTACCAAAAACCTTCCATTTCTTAATAATAGACTTGACTGTGCTTCTACGCATTGATAAAGCTTTTGAAAAATGTTTGAGTCCATCTCCTCACTTGTGCCTGTCTTTATTCCGGAGATCTTTTGACAGTGCCTTGCCTTCCATAGTTGATTATTTGTTGCACTACCAACGACTGCTCCAGGAAAGCTCTTTTCATGTTAGGCTCATCAAAATGACCACAGCTGATCACAACTGAAAGTCAAATGGCTTTGTGTGCCATTGAGAATGTGATTAGCTACACCTGAGTTTACAAATAATTTTTTGGATGAGGTGATCCTTTTTCCAACTCAGTGATTTTATGCATTTCTTTTTTTGACATGTTGGTGTTATATCGTTCACTTGGATGTTATAAGATGAGTAAATACAGCTGGATAAAACAATAACTGTGTCCGTCATCATTTTAGGCAGCAAAGTAACACATTTTGATTATTTTAAAGGGGGCTGATTCTTTTCTATACCCATACAATATGAACAAATGATGCAACAGAGAACATGGTCTGCCTAGCAGCCTGACTGGAACACATATTCAGTTCGATAATATTTCGTGCATATTGTTTATATAAGTGCACATGCATATCATGCATATCGTCACAAATATTAGGGTATTGTTTACTGGCTGAGCTGATGTAAGAGTAAATGGCATCTTACATGGTGGCAAAAGTGCAAATTCAATTAACTTCAATCTACTAGTTAAGGAAACTTTTGTTAAACTAAAAATGCCTCAAAGATGTGACTAGCAGGTGAGTAGCTAGCTCATGTCAAATAAATCAGATGTGGGATATTATTACTGATTACCTGTTTTCACTGTAACTGCTTTTCTTAAGATGTCTTTGCTAAAAAATATATTTTTAAATGAATTATGGAGATGCATGTAGCCCAACAAATGGAAATCCTGCTTTAAAGTTTCAGTTGGCTTTTTTATAGAGGCATCGCCTGTTTGTTTACTACCGAATATGCATTAGCCAGACTAGCTGGAGAAATATAGGTATAATGTGAGCTAAGAAAAAAAAAAAAAACTATTTATGACCGCATATTTGTCAGATTTCATTCCTGATTTTAAATATCTATTGAAACAAAACAAACGTTTAAAAGATTAAGCTCTTTCTCCTTTCAAATTTCAAAGAGCTGCTCTTTTATAACTGGAAATTACATTTCCAAAATGTCTGATTAGTGAACTTGCCATAAAAGGGAGTTTGATTTAAAAGGAGTCAAATACAATTAAGCTTGTTCACTCAATGCGGGTATTTCTTCTTTTTCAGGCATTAAAAGCAATCATTCAGAAAGAGCAGTGCATCTCTATGGAAACATCTTCATGTTGCATCTGTGTTGGTTACAAATATGGAAACTAAAGATTGCGTCTACAATCCCACAAGACACTAAACTCATTTCTAAGCTCTGACATCACATTATTAACTTATCCAGCACAAGATTAATGACACTGGTTTAAAGTGAATTTGTATACCATCACTCTCCGCCCAAATAAATAAATAATAATAATAAGATAGCATTCTCCTTCCTGTTTGTCCTTTGAGCAAAGATGAACTTACTTTTATATGTAAACAGAGGAACATGAGCCCTCCAGCTGCGGTAAACACACCTGAATGTCTACAAGAAAGGTCATGACACTTGCCAGAGAAGACAAGGCAATGGATTCAAGGTGTCAGGTGGATTAGAGCCAGACCTTCCTGACAAATTGCCTCTCCTATCTCATTTTGAATGTTAATTTTAAAGTACATTCCTGGAGATCATGTTGTTATGCATCTTTTTAAGCAGGTGTCTGCTGCTTAAGCATCAGCAGGTGTAACATAAATCCAGACACATGTGGGTATTTGTTCACATATGAACACCAAAACACTTTTTAATCATGCACCTACATGAATTATGAACATGCATATGCATGTAGATAGTTCAACAGACCATATTCACCAAGCTCAACCTCTCACAACGTCTATTTTTATTTCTGTTCTGTAATTCCAGGCGGCAGACCGCAGATGCTAGCAGCTGTTAGCCAATCAGAATGAAGCTGGACGAATGTTTGTGAACTTGATGGCAAGACACAACATTTACAAGGTTTATAGGTTGACCAATCAAATACTTTTTATGACAGTCCAGATGTCAATGGTAGTAGAAACTACTGCTATGAATAAATATGATTTACTAGTGCACAACCTTCACAGTCAATATCCCTTCACTGGCACATATTATCAGCATTGCTTATTATGGACGTGTCATAAACTTGCCTGTGTGAGAATGAGACACTGTCTTTCCTGTGTTTGGACTGCCAGATACAAAAACACTTGTCAATATGTGTCCACAGGTTGCCTGAACTGTCTATAAGTCATCGGTTACAGTGATGTGTTATCAACCTCTAAAAGTGCTGGGTTCCCTTGGGTTTCATTACAAAAGGCTTTCCACCATACAGGCACATTGCAGCGACACATGTGTATTCCCATTATGCTAAAGTACATTTACTGGGTTCCTCTGAACTGAGCTGTTCTCTTTCATAAAATTTTTGCTCAGCCCATCTTGAGGGGCCGAATTACTATGAATCGTTCTCCCATGAAGTCTGAAGGCCTCGTGCTAACAGATCTTAATGCAGGGTAATCGCAACGGAGAAAGTGTACGGAGTAGCAGGGTGGGTGGACTCCTAATGGCTTCCTGTCGACCGCTCAGTGTCTCTGAGGATGAAGACGACAGCATCTGAGGAGAGGCTAGGATCTATGAATGAAGGTTAAGTGAAGCTAATGTTTAGTTAAGCCCATATACTTCATACTGAGTCAAGCAATGCTCTATTTCTGTCATCGATGACAGGTTGTTTCGGGAATTCCTGTGAAAGCTTTCAGGAACACTATATGCCTGTATAATAATTTTATGTAATAAAATATAAGTATGAGCATTTCACTTCTGAATGCAGAAAACAAAAAAGAAAAGAAAAAAGAAACGTTATTAATGTTCCTGCAAGAATGTTAGTGCTAAAATTACACTGCATCTTATATGCTGCAGCATTAAACCTGAATGAATGTTTTGCTGCATTTCAAATGGACAGCTCTAAATAGGTCATTAATACTGGTCTGTGGGGAATGAGGATTGGGGCTGGGGGTTTTTTTTGTGTGTACTTTTCTTGACTACACTAATAATAATAATAATAATAATAATAATAATAATAATAATAATATATACATACATATACATATACATACATATATATATATATATATATATATATATATATATATATATATATATATATATATATATATATAAAATATCAATTATATATAGCGTTCTTTCAATTTTGCTTATCAGCTAGGCTATGTAGCCTACAAACTAAAATAACAACTAACAAACAAAATAAATAATACAAATATATAATATAATATATAATATAAAACAGAAAATGAAAATCTAGTAGCCTAACCTTTATTGTGTAAATAAGACGTTGAAAACAATATATATATATATATATATATATATATATATATATATATATATATATATATATATATATATATATATATAGCGTTAATCTTAATAAATAGCCTACTTTTTGTTTTAGATAATTTAGATAATTTATTGGGTGTGGTTACACTTTAATGACAACAAACTCCATCAATGCTAGCTGCTAAAGTTAATTAGCCGAACGCATTAATTAAATTAAATTAGCTAAATGACATCTAGGCTAGTTCAAATAAGGAAATTTGCTTAAAACGCTTTAATAACTTTCTGGCAAGTAACGTTAAAGATTGCTGAAAGTGCTATTGAACAAGTTTAAGGATTTTATGTAGTTTGAAAGAAGCAGATGATTTGTTTCGACAGATAAAACATTAATAACACTGAAAACATAATGTTTTAAACAGGAATTAAAAAATATCCTTACCAGAGTCCGAAAATCTCGGTCTCCCGAGATCGCGAAAATAGTAGGTGAAATCCAAACAGTTTTTATCGTGCACCTCCCCTCTCGAGCACAGATCGGACAGAAGCTCCAGCGCCTTTCCACAAATCTCATCCTCTCTGTCTGCAGGCATTTCCCACCAGCATCCTTCTAAATGAAGACTCCTAAAACGCCTATCGAGACACTGACCGCCACTTCCAGCTTCTGACAGCGCTCTTCATACTCGCCCAGCACAATCCCATAAGGAAAGTTGAATTGAACAGAGTCCAGTGGTGTTCAGATCAAGCCCACAAGTTTGCACACATGTGAATGGCTCTAGTTGAGCGCACACCGCTCCGTGACACTGGTTGAATTCACTCAGCTGGGCTACACCCGAAGAAAACAGCAAGTGTCGGTGCTGAATTGCATCTTCATGAATAAAAAGATGTTGGCTGGCTCGCATCTCCCTCAATACAAGCCTTCTGGGATCCCTTGTCTTCTGCCAATCTAAAACTGCTCCTCCCACACTAGCTTTGCTCTTCTCCACAGACATCTATTAAGGGATCATTTGGCTACACAATCCCACTTGTGCTCCTCAAATCCATAATAATTCAAGTTGGAGAGAAATTTAAGAATGAGAAAACAGAATAAATATATAAATAAATAAATAAATAGATCTGCCAAAATGGTTCCAGAAAGCAACGGTTTTGTAAAACATTGACAAAGGCTAACAGTTGCAAGTATAGACGAAATACAAATAAAAAGGTTTTGAAGAGTAAATTTGGTTGTGGTTACAGTTAAATTTACGATTAAAAACACATAATTGTCCTAGAACTTGAAAATACATTGAAGTGTTTAATAGTGTCATTAAATGATAGGCTATCACTTCATGGCTGAATATACAGGCCTATATATTTATATATACATGGGCTATATATAAATGGCTTAATTTCTGTAGTATTTTAAGGTAATCTATAATTTAGATAGATTTTGCAAATCAGGCATCACAGCTTTATTGATCGTTAACTTAACCCAGCCTTCCCAGCTTTTAAAATTTGATGCAAATATTAGGGTATAATATTAATATTAGTGTTCCCGCTGCAGAAGAAAGAAGGACTGGATTAAAACATGGGCTTCCCCGACTAAAGATTTTTCTAGTCGTTAATTTAAGACATTATTTGACTGGTCGCAAGTTTATATTAATTTAATTATTTAAACCATTTTAATAGTCTATTTGCACTAAAACACAAGCATAGCTAAATCTTGCCGCAAAGCACCGGCAAGAATGTTTTGGAAAATTGGCAAGTAGACATTTTAATTATTTATTGATAAACAATTTTCTGAGTCTGTGTCGGCTGCAAGGATGAAGCTGATGATTCTGACTCGCCATCTCCATAGGCTAAATTGATCAAACATGGTAAACTCAGTGTCGTCCACTTGGTTGTCACTTAAAAATAAAGACTTTAAAATTTAACAAATAAAAAATTTGATTTTTTTTTAAATGACCTTAAGAAAGAAATAAAAAGAAATATAAACACTTTGTTAGGGCCTACATTTGAGACCCGTGCAGGGCTTTACATTCAATGCACTTTGCGCTGTCTACACATAAACTAAGATATATTTATGAGAAAGATATTCCCAATTTCTTGATGGATTACACAGGTGCATTTCAATAAATTAGAATGTCGTGGAAAAGTTGTTTCAGTAATTCAAATCAAATTGTGTATTAAATAAATTAAATATATTAAATGCATTAAATATACACATAGTTTAAGTCTTTGGTTCTTTTAATTGTGACGATTTTGGCTCACATTTAACAAAAACACAAAAATTCACGATCTCAACGAATTAGAATACTTCATAAGACAAATAAAAAAAAAACTTGGTAGGTGCTTTTTTGCTTTAATTACTACCTCAGTTCGGAGTGGCATGGAGGTGATCAGTTTGTGGCACTGCTGAGGTGGTATGGAAGCCCAGGTTTCTTTGACAGTGGCCTTCAGCTAATCTGGACTCTTTGGTGTCTTGTTTCTCATTTTCCTCTTGACAATACTCCATAGATTCTCTATGAGGCTCAGGTCTGGTGAGTTTGCTGGCCAGTCAAGCACACCAACGCTGTGGTCATTTAACCATCTTTTGTTGCTTTTGGCAGTGTGGGCATGTGCCAAATCCTGCTGGAAAATGGAATCAGCATCTTCAAAATCTGGTCAGCAGAAGGAAGCATGAAGTTCTCCAAAATGTCTTGGTTAATGGGTGCAGTGACTTTGGTTTTCAAAAAACACAATGCATCAACACCAGCAGATGACATTGCACCCCAAATCATCACAGACTGTGGAAACTTCAACAACTTGGGCTATGAGCTTCTCCACCCTTCCTTCAGACTCTAGAACCTTGGTTTCCAAATGAAATACAAAACTTGCTCTCATCAGAAAAGAGGACTTTGGACCACTGGCCAACAGTCCAGTCTTTCTTCTCCTTTGCCCATGTAAGACACATCTGATGTTGTCTGTGGTTCAGCAAATTCCTTGACACGTCTGTGTGTGGTGGCTCTTAATGCCTTGACCCCAGCCTCTGTCCATTCCTTGTGAAGTTCACTCAAATTCTTGAATCGATTTTGCTCGACAATCCTCATAAGTCTGCAGCTCTCTCGGTTGGTTGTGCATCTTTTTCTTTCACACTTTTTCCTTCCACTGAACTTTCTGTTAACATGCTTGGATACAGCACTCTGTGAACAGCAAGCTTCTTTGGCAATGCATTTTTGTGGCTAAACCTCCTTGTGAAGGAGGTCAATGCTTGTCTTCTGGACAACTGTCAGATCAACTGTCTTCTCCATGATTGTGTAGCCTAGTGAACCAAACTGAGAGACCATTTTGAAGCCTCAGGAAACCTTTGCTGGTGTTTTGAGTTGATTAGCTGATTGGCATATCACCATATTCTAATTTGTTGGGATTGAATTGGTGGTTTTTTGTTAAATGTGAGCCAAAATCATCACAATTAAAAGAACCAAAGACTTAAACTACTTCATTTATTTAATGCACAAGTTTCACAATTTGAGTTGAATTACTGAAATGAACTTTTCCACGATATTATAATTTGTTGACATGCACCTGTATAATGCCGTCTTCAGCAACACATATGCGATATCAATCCAAATAGTCCTGTAGTGGAATAATAAGAGGCTTCTCTCGGTCCATGTACAAAGACTCGGGCATCTAGAGCTCACACTCCAAGGTAACAACAGAAGACTTCAAGTGGATTCTCTCCTCACCATTCGGACCCATCCGTAGCAGCTAATAGACTCAAACTCCACACAGACTCTGCATGTGTTCCAACATGAACAATTAACCAACGTGACAAGGACTGTCAAAGCTAAGACAAGTGCATACTCTCCCACATCCAAGGATAAAGGCTAATGAGATGTGAAGATTGCTCACCCCGGCTTTCCTTTTACCCCTCTCTCTCTTTTTGCTATGGCAGTGTGGTGACACATTTTGTGTTTTAATTAGCTCTCACACACTTGTGACAAAGTGCCAGCCATTCTCCACAGAGTCAACAGACAGAGCTGTTCTCTGAGATAATGTAGGTTCTGTGTTTCCTGCTGGATTATTCATACAGGACTAATCTAGAGCCCGGTCATGTCTCCCTACAGATGTTCAGTCGCTCCGAAAGAAAGGAGTCAGAGACACGGCTAAGTACGGCTGCCCTAATAGCTAGTTTATGTTACGTGCTCTGTTTTGTCTTTATGGAACAAAAAGGGATTGTTTGCTTGGTAGGATTGATGTTTAAAGATTCTGACTAACTTTAAGATGTCTTTAAGGATGCATTTCACGAGATACAAATTTCACAGACAGGACACCAGACTTAAAAATGAGCAATCTAGGAGGCAAATGACATTTAGTTCAATAAATATGATTGTTCAGAAGCACTTTAGTTCATTGAGTGCAGTTCATTTACCATTTAACAAAAAGTCAATGCTGGGCACTGTTCTGAAGTAATGTTTTAGTATACTATGACAATTTAAGTTATAAGCTAGGATGTTGTTCAACTATAGATTATTTAGATACAGTTTAAGCTGTCACTTCTCATATTGATTGTATTTATGCCATATCAGTGTCACTCTGTTATGTAAAGTGTATTGATTATGTCAATTACCTTACATTCTTTTCTACCTTACTATGCATACTCCTTAAGTTTCTCTCAGATTCAACATTACAATGAAACAATCATCACCACTTTTTATTATTTTAATGTTTTTAGAACAATTTGTATTTATATATTGTATTATTAACCAATCTCGCAATTCTGAATTTATATCTTACAACTCTCACTTTTTCTCGCAATTCTTTTTTTTTATTTCTCTTCTCAGAAGTGCGATTTAAACTTCAGAAAGACACAGCTAGAAAAAAAGTAAAAATTGTGAGATTAAAAAGTTGCTATTCCATCACATAAAAAAAGTCAGAATTGCGAGATGAGAACTCACAATTACAAGATTTTAACACGATTCAGAGGAAAAAGGTTAGTATTGAGAGATATAAACTTGCATTTAAGAGGTCTGAATTAAGAGATAATAGTTTCTTACCAAAAAAACTTTTAACAATTAAGCAATTACCATAACCAATTTTAAATGAGTGATGCAAAGATTTTACTGTGTTGCACTTGCAACCATTTTTGTTTGGAGCCCGACTGATGGTGTTTTGCCAGACGGTACCATTAAAAACGAGCACCTGCGTTTGTTAACATGCAAGTTTCTTTAGCCTACAGACACTACTCAACACATTTTGATCTTAAAGTGACAAAAAATCTCCTGTGCTGTGAACTCTCACACCCGTGCATGTCCAGCACACTTATATAACATGGAACACTCTACTTGTTTGAAGACTATGTGGAGTGTTCTGACAGCTACACATAACCTTGACCATTATATTGATAAATCTTGTATAAGCACAATGAAATGCTGTGACATCCTCTTTTATTGTGCTCTATGATTTCATCCTTGATTCTAATGTCCATAAAGTTGTCAAGATGGATTGTCTGTCACAATGGTAGTACATTTTGTTAGCATGTTTGAGACATGATTGTGTGTAATTTATGTTATTGAAAAAAAAAAAACGGGCACATTCTTAAGTGATTTTCACATCACGTGGTAGGAGTTACACAAGCTCCAGTCTGGATCCAGAACACCTGAGAAGAGATGATGCTGACCCTCAGAGGACCTCAGATGATGTTAACCCTGAAACAACATACAGAACTAACAAATATAGCTACTTACTATGCAATCACATTATAATTGCTGTTAATAGTGTTCATCGTTTGGTTGACTATGTCTTGTATACATTTTTCTGAAAATTCCTTTTGCACATAAACTGATCACCACTTATAAGCTACTACTAAATATCGTAGAAATGTAATTTTCTGTAAAGTTGCTTTCCAATGATTTGTATCGTAAAAAGCGCTGTACAAATAAACTTGAATTGAATTGAATTTTAAGTACATTTAAGTATGGTTAAACACAGACCTTATTTCACTAATAATTTGGAATTCTACAGTTCTTATTAAAAATTATAATTCAGATGTCTCTAACCAATTATCATATCACACACACACACACACACACACACACATATATATATATATATATATATATATATATATATATATATATATATATATAATAAAATATAAAATAAAATAATTATTTATTTCAATTAAAAAATATATTTTTAATTGTTTTAGTTTACAGTAATAACCTTGGCTCCCAAACTTCTATTAGTGCAGCAGTGAACCGCGTGTGTTTATGTAATGTGCACGCTGAGTCAGAGAGCAATCCAGTCAAAATGCACGAAATGAGTGTAAACACCCACTTAAGTTCAATCAAAGCCAGCCATTAGTACTGTCAATTCCCACACTCCTTACTAGCAGATCTCTGTATTGGACAATGTCCTGTGAACTCCAAGCTGGTGCTTTCTCACACATTGAGCACTCATCTGAAGTCTTCTGTGTCTGCAATGTGCTACAATCCCATTAATTCCTTTGGTATAGACTTTACTACTGCATTCACTCATTGACAAACAGTGAGAGAAATATTGTTCAGCATATAATTAACCTATAGATAAATATTCTGTGTTAAGCTTTTTTGACAAAATGTGTTACTCATCCTTCATTTGCTTTATATAGCTATATATCACTTTATATAGCTTCTACTCACTTTATCCTGTGCTGTGCCTACATTAATCCAGATACATTTGAAAATTGTGTTTTCAGTTCAAAATGCTCTCTGTACACACTAGAATTTTCCGAAGGTTTCTCATTCCCATTTAAATGTCAGAAAATATTCAAATCACCTTTGTATGTGTAAAACATAATAAAATATTATTGAGATGATTATTGAGGCATTATTGAGGCATAATGAAAAAAAAAAAATTCTGGATTAATAATTTTATTAGCAAAATATCCCACAACGTACTGGTGCATCCAGTTTGCACTCAATTGCCAATCAATGTATGATCTAAAACACAATTGCCCTTTTGTTTTGCCGCAGAACTGGAAATGGGAGTATACCCCCCCCCCCCCAAACTTTTCAGGAATGTACTGTAATATGTAAAAAAAAAAAAATGCTGGTATAACTGTATAACTATGGGTACAGCATTCTTCTAACTAAACTTGCATCATAGTTTTCAAATACCTTGAATCACATGAAATCTGCATTTTCAAATGTATCCAGTTTGGAAAGCATCTTCAAAAAGATGTGTTTGCTATACAAAAACACACAGAAGTGTGGACAGAAGGTCAAACATGGAGAAAAATATGCATTCTCTCTCTCTCTCTCTATATATATATATATAGCCTGGGTAACCCTTCTGTTATTACACCTCCTCTCATTGAATAACTGAATATTTTTTCCTACAATGGTTTCGGCAACCAATTTTTTTCACAATACTGAAGCCACACCAGTACTTCTCACTAGGTGCGAGACTACTATACTGGCCATATATATATTTATTTATTTAAAAATAAAAAAAATGTATATATATATATATATATATATATATATATATATATATATATATATATATATATATATATATATATATAGTATTAAACCTTTTTTTACAAATTTTTACAGTAACTTGATTTGTATTTTCACATAGGAAAGATTTCACATTTCACATATATTACAGTTAAAAGCGCTCTGTAGTGCTGCTTTGATCTCTATGCACTTGATCATCTTTCATGGCATAAATACTATATGTCCAAATGGAATTCATGATGTAATTCAGGTTTCTTTGAGATTGCATTTGCTCCTCTCTCAGCAGCTCCACAGGCACAAAAACAGAAGGCTTAAAAAACAATGTGTGCATTTAAGGCACAGTATACCATCAATCCACTGCAGTAGACAATATGCTTAGAATGTCGTATCAGAGCTCAAGTGAGCCACTGCACAACAGTTACAGGAATATCAGTTCAGCTTTGTGATGTAAACCAAACTCGGTTTAATTAAATTTTCAAATTTTCTTCTTTGGGTGAACTGTGCCTTTAAGATTCTTCAACTAGAAAAGTTACCAGATTCTAAGCAGGAACAAATCACAAGCCACAGTATTTCCCAGAATGCCAGCGGGCTTCTTGTTTATCATCAATAAAATCCAAGGTGCCTGACTGTCACATGATTATGGCCTTTGGTTTGAAACTTGCCAAAATGTTTGTCAATACAATCAAGCCCTCTGAAGAACAAATAAAGATGGTAACACAGAGTCTGTCTATTCAACTACTTCATAAATCACACATTAGAGTGAAACAAACAAGGCATCTGCCCCTCTAAGAGCAACTTGATCAGGTCAAACTCTGTCTTTCTGCTCTCACTGACCAATGACATCATGCCGCGGGTACACTGACATATTACATCATGTAGGCCGCATGTCCACGGTGATCACTTGACCATGTGTATAACAGAATAAAAACTTAGAAAGGCCATGTCCCATAGGAGGTCAATGTGGCGCTTTTGCACTCTGTTACTATGGCAACAGCCCCTCTGCCAATGGAGCCGTTTGTGTCATCCGTAATGAGGTTAAAGAAATAAATAATGGCTGCTGAAGTATGTCAGAGCAGCTGCGTCCACTATGCAATATGACATAATTAACACGAGGAGTCAATTTGTTGATGCTTGCATGGTTTATTTTCAAAATAAAAATGCTAAAAATAATTACGTTTAGAGAATTTTTCTTCTCTTGTTTGTATGGGTGAAATGTTATTGTCTTTAAAAATGTAATATTATTAAAAGATCTATTCAAGATGTACTCATGGCTGGAATTCTTTACAGAATATTTCTATGGTAACTCGTTAAATAAACCCACGATGTTCTGCCTTGATTTCTCGAAAACAATCCTTCTTTAATTGTGTGTAATAAAATATCACGTTAAGTCATTTTTCAAACTGATGCTGTTACCTTTTAAAATGTCACCTCAGCATCAGTACTATGGCATATGTTGGCATTTGTGAAATCTCTTAAGGATGCGGCATAGAATGCATGCTATTTTTGGTTACGCTGTTACAGCTTATTCAACAAAAGTGAGTGATGACAGAATAATTTACAATGCTACCGGGTGATGATTGCGTTCGTTTAAAAATCAGTGTTGGATAATGCAGTCTAAACAAAAATCTGGGAGGAAAAGAAGAAAATAGCCAGACAGACGGGGTCATTTCTTCTGCAAATATTATCAAACAAATGCATCTTGTTGCATTTGTGGTGAGGACTGAATCACATTTTTATTAAAGTTCAGCCTTGAGTTCACCTTACTCGAAATTCATTCAGTGAATCATGAAACTTCCACAAAGGCTTTTCATCCATTTCGGTTCTGCTTTGCAGGGTTTCTGCAGGTTTTAGACCTTTTTAATACCAAGTAAAGAAAATGTATGGAATAAATGGCATGGAACACAAAACGTCAAATGTAAATGCCTGGGGGAACAAATAATGAGTTGTATTATTATCAAAGTTTGAAAATATGGGTTACTTTTTAATTCATAAAAAAAGCTATCTTTTGAGGGTTCAGTAGCCCTGCTCAGAACCCAATATGGAATATGGAGATAACTTTTAAATTAAAAAAATTGTACCTTCTGATCACACTGCAAACCAGTGGTGTCCTTCACAAGTGTTTTTGTCCGATTTTTCTGATAAGCATAACACCTTCCAGGACAGGCCAGGAACCTCGGAGTTGTGACTGATGATCAGCTGAACTTCATAGACCACATTGTTAGAACTGCCTGTTCCTGCAGATTTGCCATAGACAACATTACATTTAGTCATTTTGTAGATGCTTTTATCCAAAGTGACTTACAATTGGGGGGTACATAAAGTGATTCTACTCAAAGGCAAAACAGACACAAGTAGTGCTTGTAATACCAAGTTTAAACACTGGTCAAATAAGTACAAGCTAGAAATAGAAGGAATAAATCAAGATAACTTTTTTTTTTTTTTTTTTTTTTTTTTTTTTTTACGATGAAGCCAAGTAATTTAGAAAGAGATGAGTTTTCAGCTGTCGCTTGAAAATTGTCAGGGATTCAGCATTCCGGATAGGGGTGGGAAGATCATTACACCAGCCAGGAATGGTGAACGAGAATGTTCTGGAAAGTGATTTTGAGCCTCTCTGTGTTGTGGTACCACGAGGCGTCGCTCACTAGTGGATCTCAGACTTCTGGAGGGGATGTAGATTCGTAATAGTGAGTGGAAGTAGGGGGGTGCTGACCCTGTGGCTGTTCTATATGCAAGCATCAATGTCTTGAACTTGATGCAAGCCGCAGCCGGTAGCCAGTGCAAGTAGATAAAGAGAGGTGTAACATGGGCTCTGTTGGGTTAGATGAAGACCAGTCATGCCGCTCCATTCTGAATCATTTTTAGAAGTTTGATTGTGCTTGATGGAAGTCAAGCCAGAAAAGCACTGCAGTAGTCCAGCCTAGAAATGACATGGGCCTGGACAAGAAGTTGAGGAGCATGCTCTGTCAAAGAGGGCCTGATCTTTCTGATGTTGTGCAATGCAAACCTGCAAGATCGAGCAGTCTTTGCAATGTGGTCTTTGAATGTCAACTGGTCATCAAAGGTTACACCAAGATTTCTGACTGAAGATGATGGGGAAATTGTAGAAGAGCATAGCTGGATAGAGAATTCATGCTGTAGAGTTGGGATGGCAGGGAAGACAAGCAGCACATTAGGAAAATCAGGCCCTTTCGATCAGAACATGCTACACAACTCCTTGTTCTAGGTCTTGCTCTGTCCAGGCTGGACTATTGCAACACTCTTCCAGCCAGTTCCATCAAACCTTTACAATTAATCCAGAATGCGGCAGTAAGAGTAGTTTTTAATGAGCCAAAAAGAGCCCATGCACACCTCTGTTCATCAATTTGCACTGTCTACTAATAGCTGCTTGCATGAAATTCAAGGCATTGATGTTTGCCTACAAAACAACCACTGACTCTGCACCCATTTACATAAATTCACTAAATCAGACTCACGTGCCCTCCAGAAGCTTGTATTCTGCAAGTGAATGGCACATGTTTAACAAGTGACCCTTTATCTTCTGGATGAACAATATTGATGAATCATTCTGAATTAGATACATTTTGTTAAATCAAATACTCTAGTCTAGAATGAGAAAGTCTCTCCCCATAAACCAACCAAGTAGCATGTTGCACATCATAGACAAATGCTGTTTTCCTAGTCCTGTATTTTTTTAAACAAAGATATGCACGTGACAACTAAGCAGTATGAATCTTGAGCAGAGTGGCTAGTGAAGGTGATGCTCAGTGGGATCTGATATAATGGAGTACAAAGACTCTAGAAAAAGTCAACACATGAATAAAAGATGTCTTAACTATGGTGGCATTCACAGGGAAGAGCAGCAGGAAGACTTGACTGTCCCCCGCCTCCCTGAACACTTACTTATTAAACTTTAATAGAGTGCAATACCATACAGTGATCTGTAAAAACACAAGGATGTGCCATCGTTAGAAATGCATGCATACACATGCACATTTAAACACAGGGCTCTTTAAGTAGGATACTGTACATGGATATATAAAGATACATAACAGAAACTCCAGGACATTAGTTTAATCAACTTTAGACGAATTGGAATAGAACAGAATAGAACCTAAATGAAATCGAATAGTATATCAGACTGGAAAAGAACAACAGAACAGAACTGAAAAACAAAGCAAAGTTATAAAAGAACAGAAACTGAATCAATAGAAAAAAAAAAACAGAAGTAAACAGAAAAGAAAAGAACCAAAATGGAATTGAACAAACAAATCAGATCAATAAAATTAAAACAAACTTGTCACAAACTCCAGCTGGAGTGCTCATGAACTCCACTAGAGGACACGGCACCCCTGATTTTGTCACTCTCACAGTCTACATGTCCCATAATCCTTTGCTGGATTCGTCATCACTGATTGAATTCATCTGTGTCTTGTTACCTCGTCAGTCTCATCCTATTTATAGCCTGGGTATCCATTCATTCATTGCTCAGTACTTGCTAGCCTGTAGCGTTCACTAGCTCCAGTGTGTTTCTTGTTCCTTGTTGCCTTGCCTTGTTTTTGACACTGGACTGTTTCTGATTATTTGTTTTTTGCTGCCTGCCCTATAACCTTTGCCTGTTTTGTGGATTTCTCTAATTTCTCACTGTTGCTGTTGTTTGACCCTGTCAGTTTTAACCACCATTCTAATAAATGCCTGCACTTGGATCCACTACTGTGTTGTTTATGCCTCCCTACGTTACACACACACACACAAACACAAACAAAGAACACAATGAAAGCAAAAATAACAGAAAGACCCAAAACATAATTGAACAAATGAAACAGAACAAGTAACATGACATACAGCCAAGTATGGTGACCCATACTCAGAATGCATGCTCTGCATTTAACCCATCAAAACTGCACATACACACCATGTAACAATATAACAGATAAAAACTGAACCAAATAGAGTAGAATAGAATGAAAAACCAGAGTGCAATCCAAAACAGAACAATATAATAATACAACTGAATATAATAAAAAAGGGTAACACTTTTGGGAACACTAATTCACTTTTAACTACGACTTTTCCCACAATAAAACTAATTTGCTGATTATTAATAGTTAATGAGGTAGTTGTTAAATTTAGAGATGAGGTCGGATTAGGGGATCTAAAATAAAGTTATGCAGAATAAGGCATTAATATATGCTTTATAAGTATACTAATAAACAGCCAATATGATAGTTATATGGATGCTAATAAGCAACTAGTTCATAGTGAGAATAGGGTCTTAAAACAAAAATGTTACCATAAAACATTTTTTTTTTTTTATTAATAACAGAATCAAACAAATTGAAAAGAAAAATAAAGTAGAATAGAACAGATCTAAACAGGCCTGAAATGAATAGAACAGAACAAAGAATGCTAATATTCAGAGATTTTCAATACTCTACAACTAAGGATAAGCACAAATTCAGTATCTCAGAAATTTGAATATTGTGAAAAGGTTCAATATTGAAGACACCTGGTGCCTCACTCTAATCAGCTAATTAACTCAAAACACCTGCAAAGCCGTTAAATGGTCTCTCAGTCTAATTCTGTAGGCTACACAATCATGGAGAAGACTGCTGACTTGACAGTTGTCCAAAAGACGACCACTGACACCTTGCACAAGGAGGGCAAGACACAAAAGGTCATTGCAAAGGAGGCTGGCTTTTCACAGAGCTCTGTGTCTAAGCACATTAATACAGAGATGAAGGGAAGGAAAAGATGTGGTAGAAAAAAAGTGTACAAGCAATAGGGATAACCGCACCTTGGAGAGGATTGTGAAACAAAACCCATTCAAAAATGTGGGGGAGATTCACAAAGAGTGGACTGCAGCTGGAGTCAGTGCTTCAAGAACAACTACGCACAGATGTATGCAAGACAAGGGTTTCAGCTGTCGCATTCCTTGTGTAAAGCCACTCTTGAACAACAGACAGCGTCAGAAGTGTCTAAAGACAAAAAGCACTGGACTGCTGCTGAGTGGTCCAAATATTCTCTGATGAAAGTAATTTTTGCATTTCCTTTGGAAATCAGGGTCCCAAAGTCTGGAGGAAGAGAGAAGAGGCACACAATCGACGTTGCTTGAGGTCCAGTGTAAAGTTTCCACAGTCAGTGATGGTTTGGGGTGCCATGTCATCTGCTGGTGTTGGTCCACTGTGTTTTCTGAGGTCCAAGGTCAACACAGCCGTATAACAGTAAGTTTTAGAGCACTTCATGCTTCCTACTGCTGACCAACTTTATGGACAGGACTTGGCACCTGCACACAGTGCCAAAGCTACCAGTACCTGGTTTAAGGACCATGGTATCCCTGTTTTTAACTGGCCAGCAAACTCACCTGACCTTAACCCCACAGAAAATCTATGGGGTATTGTGAAGAGGAAGATGCGATATGCCAGTCCCAAGAATGCAGAAGAGCTGAAGGCCACTATCAGAGCAACCTGGGCTCTCATAACACCTGAGCAGTGCCACAGACTGATTGACTCCATGCCACACGCATTGCTGCAGCAATTCAGGCAAAAGGAGCCCCAACTAAATATTGAGTGCTGTACATGCTCAAACTTTTCATTTTCATACTTTTCAGTTGGCCAAGATTTCTAAAAATCCTTTCTTTATATTGGTCTTGTGTAATATTCTAATTTTCCTATTAGATTTTTAATTTTTATATTAGATTTCCTTAGTTGTCAACTATAATCATCAAAATTAAAAGAAATAAACAGCTGAAATATATCAGTCTGTGTGTAATGAATGAATATAATATACAAGTTTCACTTTTTTTAATGGAATTAGTGAAATAAATCAAAGTTTTGATGATATTCTCATAACTGTAGCTCCTACTTTTACAGTGTGTATTAATGAGAGGTTTGAAGCAATTGCACTAACAGCAATAAAGATATAATAGCTGTTCTCTTTTTAGCCGAGTTTAATAATGGTTCAGGCCTTTATGTTCTGTGCCGCCCTGTACTGTGTACGTGTGATAAAGGATGCAATTGAAGCCACTGCAGTCCTATATGGAGAATCACAAAAACATAAAAATCACCAGTCATGTGGGAGATGCATTATATGCACGAGTATTTGAATAAACAAATACACATGAAAAAAGAAAGAGTTAAAGTCATCTTGAAGTCCCTCTGCTTCCCTGTGCCAAAAATAAATGTTCTCCTCTGTGCTTGACTCAAACGCCAGCAGCTGGTTGAGCGAAATAAAACCGCTAAAAGTATTGCACCAGAAAACATGTTTGGCCATGTCTGGATATGACATTGATTTTTCTGCATTTCTTATCAGATTTGTAAAGACTGAAGCATTCAAGAGCAGCAGCGAGAGTTCTAAGGAAAAGATACAACAATGAAGGTTAACTGACTTATACATCGAACAGAAGAACACAGGCGACCACAGAATTCATACAGCCAATACCATTTTAGATGTTCATGTAGACCAGATTTAGATCTTTTTAATGAACAGCTTGATACGATTCACAAAACAGGTCTTAATGATTTGTTAACTCAGTCAGTCGGAGAGGTTCTTGGGTTAATAATTAGCGATGTTATGTTCGACTCAAAGCTTGTGTCAAAAATGTATTTAATGTATTTAAGAGTTTGATTTATTTTTGTCAAAAGAATGTGACATCTGAAGCATTGTCCATCTGAAGGTGCACTCAATTTAGCAAAATTATGCCTACAATTTTGCTAAAAGAATAACAGTTGGGGACAATTGTGGACTAAGCTGGACTTGTAGGCTGAAGGTTGTGGGTTTGAGTCTCAGCACTGCCAAGAAATGTGGGTGGGGGGAGTGAATGTCCAGCGCTCTTTTTAACCTTCAGTACTAAAAACTGAGGTGCCCTTGAGCAAGGCACCGAAAACCCAATTGCTCACCAAGCGCAGCGGCAGAGCTGTCCACTGCTCCAGGTGTGTGTGTGTTCACTACTAACTGCTCCGCGTGTGCACTTGGATGGGAAAAATACACAAATTCCGAGTATGGGACACCATACATGGCCGTTGCAAAAAGGTTTTTTAAATTCTTGCAATGTATAAAGCACTGCACACACACAAGTCACTTTCAAACCAAGCAGGGTTTTGTAGGTCAATTTCGTCTGTGAATTTGTCTGAACAACTCGTCAAGAAATCTTCAAGGGGATCACAATCACATGGATTCCTAAAATCACTGAATTTCGACCGTGAAAATTTGCCAGTAGTAAATGTGACCACAACTTAAAGGAAAAGTTCAACCAAATATGAAAATTTGCTGAAAATGTACACACTCACAGGCCATACAAAATGTAGATGAGTTAGTTTCTTCATCAGGACATATTTGAAAAAGTTTAGCATCACTTGCTCACCAATGGATCCTCTACTGTGTCGTCGGAATGAGAGACCAAACAGCTGTTAAAAACATAAATAAATCTAGGAACCATTAATTAACATCTTGTGAAAGGGAAGTGTTTGTGATAAATCCATCAAGTTGCAGTTGCAAATCATTAGCGGTTTGACCACCAGATGGCTACAACTTACGTTAAAGAGTACTGAATCTTGTTACGATTCAGCTGAAAAGACCTAGGTGCTTCACAATATGTCGTTCCTGACTCATCAGCTTACTGACTCAGAATGAACAGACAACAAGGACGTATCTTCAACTCTGAATGACTCTAATAATTTTGTGAATAGAATATATAGGCCTCTATTTACAATAACATGCCAATATAATAATTTAAAAGTCTACTAATGCAAGATACTCAAATTGAACACAAGGTATTGTATGAAGGATAGCTCTTCGTGCTCCTTTGTTTTTCTCAAGAAAAACCTGAATTCCCATCAGACGTGAGAGCAGAATGTACCGCTGTCAGCATTGTTTTACTGGTCACTTTCATCACAGGTAATGCTGCAAACATTCATGGGCAGTCTGTACATTAAACAAAGAAAAACTCAACCTGAATACACAACATCTAAACATGCAGCAGAAGACACAATCCATATATTTTCCTTTCTTGCTTCGGGCTGTTTGTGGCACCTTTTTGAATTGATTATAAAAGTAGAATTGCGTTCTGTTGTTCTCAAGGGATTGAATGGCCTTCTGTCCAATTCCTAAAGATTAACATTTCAAATTTTCTTTTTGTGAAATGCATTGTGACATTTGAAAACCCAGAATACTAATTTTGCTATTCTTCATTTCTTGCAATTGAGCATTCAATTCACAAAAGGCTCAAGGAAACATCTTTTATGTACATATAGATGCAGATCATTTTTCTTAAATGTGTTTCATGGATTACCAACATCTCAACACCTTGTACCCTGCACATTATTCTCTGCTTCATGGTCTTTCCACAGTACGACCATTATGTTCCCATGGTTTCCATCATTTTATAATAACGTGCAGGCCCTGCCCACACGCAACCCCTCCATAGACCTATATAATGTAAAACTCATCCACATTTTTTCCCCACACATCAAGGCTGTCTCTACCAACCCATGGACAGTAACATGCTCTGTAAAGAAGGGTCACAACCTCTGGAAAACCTTCAAATAAAACTGAATGCAGAGGAAAAACCTCTGAAAGAAACCAATTTCATTGAAAACCAAGTAATGATTTTGTAGCATTTAACACTGTCAGGAAACTTGAACTGACTCACCGTATGACAGTGTTCTGTTGTGCATGACATATGGTTCAGATGTACTTTTACTGTTTTTCTAAAGTTGGGAATCTTAAGGAATGTAAGGTCCACCCAAGTAGTCCAACGACAGAATCCAATGGCATGGGTGAAGGAATAATGCGTGTGGGTATTTAACTTGCACACTTAGTTTATCAAGATTTAGTTAACATTTTAGTCTAGCTCTGTGTTTAATCTTACTCCTATTTCAAGTGATTATTAAATTTAGACTATTCCTAATTAAGAACTGATCACAAATATTGATTATGCATTAATTTAGATATTTGATTATGCTGAACATCCCATACTTTCAGTTTAGAATTAAATTTAGTTCAAATTCAGATAGATAAATAACATCAATTCAAGTGAACTTTATTGTTTTATTACAGGAAAGGAATCTTGAATTCCTCCTTGTCAAACCTAGAGCAACGCCTACTCGCCTACGACTTTTCTAGCCCTGAAAACTCTCCTGCAGGGGCACCATGTCCTGGTACGTTTGGACAACATGACGGTGGTAGCTCTTATCAATCACCAAGGTGGTCTTAGGTCACGCTCCATTCACAGCTTGGCTCGGCGCCTCCTTTTAAGGGCACAGTGCACTCTCCTCTTACTGAGAGCAGTTTGTGTGCCAGGCAAACTGAACCAAGGGATAGACATGGTGTCCAGGGGCAATGTGGCTCCAGGAGAATGGAGACTACATCTCAAAACTGTTCAAGTGACCTGGTCTGTCTTCGGTAAGGCAGAGGTGGACAACTTCCACTGCCCAATTTACTTTTTGAAACAGTGAGATGCTCTGGCCAGTACCACTCTGGACGGACCTTCTCTTGCAAATCCCCGGGCAGAGCTGTGGAGCCTTCATGTTTGGCCCCTTAATGGGAGTATTTGCAGCAACCATTATGAAGACCTGAACCCCGTCTACAAGATGTCTTTATGCCCTTAGTCAGTCTTCTCTGACTGGTGTGCAGTGTGGAACGAGGACCCATCCTTTTGCAAGATGTCCTCCATTCTAACTTTTCTACAAGAGTTGCTTTGAGTTCTATGCTCAAAGTATATGCGGCAGACAATGACCAGCAGAAATGACCTAGTCATTAAGTTTATTAGGAGAGCTCTGAGATTTCCACCTCGTCCTCATTCTGTGTGGATTTGGGACTTATCTATAGTCCTCAGGTCCACTTTGGGGTCCTCCCTTTGAGCTGCTCCAGTCGGCCAACTTGCGGCACCTTTCCCTTAAGACCATCCTCCTTCCGGCTTAAGCATCGGGCAAGCAAGTAGGTGACCTGCAAGTACTGTCAGTCAGTGCTTCCTGTCTTGAGTTTGGGCCTAATGACTGTAAAGACATCCTCAAACCAATATATGATTATGTGCTGAAAGTGCTCTCCACTCCATTCAGAGCACAAGTCACCATCCTTCTAGCACTCCCAAATTCAGAAGGTAAGCATGGTCCTAATCCACTATGTCCAGTTTGGGATTTTAGAGTGTATGTTGAGTGCTCTGGACCATTTAGGCACTCAAAGCAGCTCTTTTGTGCTTTTTGTTCTGCACTTGCTTATAGCACGGCACTTTTGGACATATTCTCCATAAGCATCAGCGACGCAACAGGAGAGACAGTTTGAAAGGGAACGCTCCATTTACAAACATAACCTCGGTTCTCTGAGATAAGGGAACAAGGGTTACATGGACTGCCATGCTATAAAGCTGAATGCGAATCAATAACTGTCACATCAGACGAAAGATTTTGACAAAATAGCACTCAGAGCCAACTTACTGTATATAGCAGTGGGCTCCACCCCTTTTGATGGATTGAAGCGCCATTGTTCAGCAGCTACACGAATGTGAACAATTCAGGCTTCAGAAGCACAGTGAACAGAAGTTTCCCCATTCTTTAAGAAAATTAATCATGGTTTTATTGTAGTAAAAGTGTACTTACCATGGTTTTTTTTTTTTTTTGGCTTATTGATTACATTTGTATAACCACAGTACTATAAATACAGTTTAAACTATGGTCAGTGTAGCAAAGCCATGGCAGATTTATGGTTACCATGATATGTAAAAAATACATCTAAACATAATTTTAGTTGAAAATGCTTTTTTTTTCTCTCCCATATATTATGGCGTTCTGGTTTTATAGATAATCTGACCACTTTGATATTGAGTATATTGAAGCAGGCCACCGGTGAAACGTCACGTCTCATTAATAATTCATAAGCCAAACTTTTTCAGTAGGTCTTAAATCCACTGCCCGGTTGTTTAATGTGTGAGAAATATTAATGCTTCAGCGCGTGTTACCATGACTACCAAGCTGCTGTGTTTGGCCCAGTTTAATTAATTTCAGTACTCGCCGACACATGATGCGTTCTAACAATAAATTGCTCCCATCATGTTTAGGAAGAGAGGGAAATCTCCTGTGTTTAGAGTATAAAGCCTCTGGGCCGTTTACCGCACACTTGTCAACTAAATCACACTAGGAGTTTCAATAAATGTTTAAAAGGCGAGTTCAAACCTAAATAAATGTAAAACACCAACTTTAACAGAGCAACACTTCAGCTCGACGCTTGTGATTTTTCCAAAGTGTAATAAGCTAAAGAAAACAGGCTATGACACATCCTTGCCTCACAGAGCTATCAGACCGTTTTTGCCAGCTATCCATTGCCAAAACCAAATCTAAACAAGTTAAAAGCACGAAATCAGATATTTCTTAAAAACCTTAGCTAAGAGAAAATATATATCTAAAACTGAAATATAGTTTACATTCAAAATCCACATGACGTTCTGTCGTCTATAGAACACTAAAAAGACGCTATGACAGATGTGAAGAAAGAAAAAATAATGTGAATGATAATTTTTGGCTGACTTATTCCTTTAAGGTTTCATCCAGCTGCCATGTTTATCGAGCAATTGAATTGTTATGCCACTTGGTGACGAGTTTAAGACATAATTATGTATCGCAACTTTAGTCTCTGTCTCCCCCTAGTGGTAATACAGAGAGCCTAGATCAGGAAAGATTATTAGGCAATATGTGTGTTTGAGGCAATGAGCAATCCAAAACGTAGTCACAGACATTTTTGTTGGAAAGATTTATTCTAAAAAAGCAGAATATGAGTGAAAAGAAAGAAAGGAAGGTAGAGAAGAACAACAGAGAAAAAGAAGAAAATCCACAATTGACTTTGGCAAGACTTTTTGAAGCTAAATATATCAAAATTCCACAATAAAAGTAAGAGAATGTCTAATTTAAATGCCTTCTTTCCCTACAGATGAGTTAATATTTAACATTAGCCTCTTATACATCTAATAATGCAATAAAAAGTCACAATCTATTTTCAACTTGGAATTAATATATCACAATTTATAAAATAAAATAAAGAAAAAAGAATGTTTACCTGTGCTTTTTATTTCAGACATACAATGTTAAACTATCCATAGGCTGTGCAATGCATTACCCTAAGCCTGTATTCAGCTAGATTTTCTATATATATATTTATTTAAAAACAATCCTCTGTCCTTACCAAACACTGTATGAATTAACTGGTCAATCCGACATCATATCCTGTTTTCCTTCACAACCCAATATAAGATTGCATCCAAAATATTTATGGGATGAAGAAAACAATATTTTGTTTACAGGAAATGCTACGTATCTGTTCTGACTGCCGACCTTTACCCAAAAAGATGGTGGTTGTGCATAAAAGTAAAAAGAAGATGTAATTGTCTTTAAAAATGAAGTGCACACTGATGTTTTAGTGAAGTTGGTACTGAAAAGTGTCGGTTATACATTGATACAGTATATACGCCCGCGAAGAAGGCATCTAAAACTAATCACTGATAACAGGCCTGGTCCACGTGTGTGTTACTCTAAAACCCTAAAAGCTGGAACACACACCCCTCGCCATTCCCGTCTCTGGAAACCTTGGGTTAAATCTATGCTGTTCCTGCCCTAATCAGTCACTTTAAGTGCTGAGTCAATGTGTTTTCGGGGGGGTGGGGTGTGTGTGATTGTATTACAGTGATAGAGAGTCACTTTTAGCAAGGATGCACGTTGCACGCACGGATCTCCTTCTTGTTTTTGCAGTTGCTGGGCTGTGAAGATTTGCCTTTCCTTTTTATGTTCATCACACGCTCTTGGATCCCCCCGCTGCATGGCTTGGTACACTCCGTCCAGCTGGACCACGGGCGTATCGGGCAGGCTGTTGGAAGAGATTAAAAGAAAATCAAGGGGGGGTTTGTGTAAGGGGGAATTTGGCCCTTTAAAGGGAAAGTTCACAAATAAATTTCTGTCATGACAGCTTTTGGAGAGTTTAGTATGGTAATACCTTAGTGGTAATGGTTTTGGTGGAATAGATCTGCTACACTGCTGCTGCGGTGGCAGAGCAAGTACTTAGACTTGCTACTGCTAATACATTAACAGACACGCTGCTGTGAGCATGTAGGAAATACTGCTGCTGCACATATAACATATGTAACATATTATGAAATTACCCCATAGCAGATTTATTTAGGTGGAGCTGGGGAAGATGGAGGGATTCTGAAGCGTGCTGGTGGTGACCAAGGTAAAGTGTCAAGAATGAATATCACCAGTGTCCTCCGCAGCTGATGGGGACAGCACAGTTAAAGGTGATTTATGAGCGTGTGTGTTTATGCATGTTGGGAATAAGTGGCAAGACCAGAGAGACTTCCCTAGTACAATGAGCATGGGATCCTCTACATCACCATCTGTAGCCATACTGAATCACTTCGTCATACGCTGACAATATATGTGCGTTAATGTGTGTGTAAGAGATGCTACGGCTCATAGAGAGCAGCAGAGCTTTAAAAGATTGGATGTATTGATCGATTCATATGAGCAGTACAGAAGGTTTACAGGGAGCTTAGGAGAGCAATTTGATCAATAACAAATATATTGGCTCTGTTCCAAAACAGTAAGCTGCCTTGTTGCTTTATTGATCAAAAGTGACAGTAAAGACATTTATAATTTTGCAAAAGATTTCTATTTCAAATAAATGTTCTTTTGAACTTTCTATTCATCAAAGGATCCTGAAAAGATTGTTTCCACAAAAGTGTTACGCAACACGACTTCAACATTGATAGTAAGAAATGTCTCTTGAGCAGCAAATCTCTATATTAGAATGATTTCTGAAGGATCATGTGACACTGAAGACTGGAGTGATGGTGCTGAAAATTCAGCTTCTTGATCCCAGGAATAAATGTCAATCTAAAAGATATTCATATAGAAAACAGTTATTTTAAATTGTAATAATATTTCCATAAACTACAGTTTTTACTGTATTTTTACTGTAATAAACACAGTCTTGGTGTGCACAAGAGTCATCTTTCAAAAACGTTTAAAAACCGTACTGACCCCAAACCTTTGAACAGGAGTTATGAGCCTAAAATGCATTAGTAACCCTAAAATATACAGAACACATAAATATTGGGTAAATGAGTAAATTATTAATTACAAACAATAATTTTTTTAAAGTCTCAGACCTAATTACAGTGCCTTTTCGGGATTGCCTCCAATAAATGGTACATGTGAATCAAACTTCAGAGTCTGATCACAAAGTATCCATCAAAGCAGATTCATTAGTTCTCTGCCTTTTAAGAGCGCACGTATGATGACTTAAAATACTTCCACTGTAGGCAGCTCACTAGGTTTTGAAACAAGGTCATTTTCAGAATTTTTCAGGAACACAAAGGAAAGTAACTTATATTCAAATGGGTGAGAAGAAACTTATTTTACCACTCTAATGTTCCATATTTCTGTGTGAAATGAGATAAAAAAACAAAACAAAAAAAACTTGATTTTATCCTGTGGAACTGATTGAATTTTGAAAAAAGGCATTTCGCATCATCTTGACATATTTCAATGGTTGTTTGAAAGTGAGATGGTAATAAAAAATTATTTTTCAATGCTTTTTCATTCCCTCACAAAACATTTTGTGTTCCCACAGAGGAAGAGTGCTTTTGCTTGAAAAACGTTTGCTTTCCATAGAGAAACTGCTAAAGTACTGAAATACAGTTTTCCCAGGCACTTCGTATTATTTTCATCACCAAAAGCAGAATTTCCTGGGGGATCCCAAAAGTTTTGCAAATGAACACAAAAGTATTGAAATATAATTTTTCCTTTCTCATTTTCCTATTTTATTTATTTTTTCATCGCCATGTCCCTTTCGGACAGCTTATTCAAGTAATTATGTACAAGAGTGCATTCTCTCATGAGAACACACAGGTTTTATATGAGAATGCAAAATATTCTTAGGAGACAATGCAAAAAGTTTGAGTGAACAATGTTTTTTCCATCCCATTTCATAATATCTTCCATCACCATGTCCCTTTGGGAGCTTTGTACCAAGGTGAAATCAGTCAAGAAAAGTTTTTAAGGGGCTGTTGATGTTATTAAATACTGATGAAAGATTGCAAAGACTTCTTCGGAGTAACTGTCTCATATAAATCAAATTCAAATTCAAGTCAAATTCAGAGGCACAAACCATGAGCAATTGACAAAAATCCTGCTTCCAGGAATGATTGGTTGGCAGAGAGCTAAACTTGCAATAAGTAAATATTAAATAATTCTGGACCTGAGCTTTCCTCTGCCACAGACTCCCTGCTCGGTTTTGCTCTCCTCCTGTCTGAAGCTTCCTGTCTCTTCTTCTTGTCGCTGGCACGGGAACCTCTCATGCACTTGCGGATCTTGCATTTCTTCCTCTGGACCGTCTCGGGACAGGGCATGCCTCCAAACTGAGGCTCTAGCTTGACCATCCGTGACCGGATCATGTGACCCTTCCCACAAGACTTATTACACTCAGACCATGCAGACCACTCCGACAGCATGCAGTCCGTGGCTGGAGGAGGAACAGAAGGAATTAAAAAGGGAGCATTTCATCCATTTGTTTGTTTCTGTGCATACTTTGTGAACTAAATATCACAAAACCTCCCTTTATTGACGTCTTCAATTGGTAAATCGCATTAGGGTTAGTCTGTAACTTTACATACAAACACTAAGTCTGGTATAAATAAAGGTGTGTGTGTCTGTGTTACTTACAGCATTCAGGAAGCATGCACTTTTCAACCTGCTCGAGTTCATCTGAACACAGGCTGGGCTCTACAGGCGTCTTCAGCATGCGCTGACGGGAACGCATACCCACACCGCAAGACACACTGCACTCTCCCCAGTCTGTCCACGGAGACAGCATACACACCACCTCATCTACACACACACACGAGTACACAAGTTATGAACAGTTCCTACTGTTCATGCACCCAAGGCATACTAAATTAGAGGTGCACAGTATCAAGTGCAGATTTATATGGCATATACTTGCAATCCACATGATCTAGTGCATACTAGTTTTTTTTGTATTTTTATGAAAGTACTAGTCATTTGATGAAGCACACTAAACATAAAAAATTACTTAGAATAGGGAACAATTATTCACTGTAAACTACGACTTTTCTCAAAATAATTCCTAATTTGCTGCTTATTAATAGTTAGTAAGGTAGTTGTTAAGTTTAGGTATTAGGTATGATAAGAAAAGTAGAATAAGGCATTAAAATGTGATTAATTAGTACTAATATATGGCTAATATTCTAGTAATATGCATGCTAATAAGCAACTAGTTAAGATACCCTAAAATAAACTGTTACTGAATTCAATATTAATTATACATTTGCAAGTATAAATAAGGTAATACTTTTTTTAAGGACTTATTTTCACTGTTAACTTGCATACATATCACTAGCCTATTGGCTGTTTATTAGTGCTTATAAAGCACATATTAATGTCTTATTCTGAATGACCATTCCATATTTTATATCCGTTAATCCAACCCGATCCCTTAACTTAACAACTACATTATTAACTGTTAATAAGTTACATACTTATAAATATTTTATGTTTGGTGTATCTATAATCTATATGAAGGGTGTATGTTTATATATAAAAAAAAAAATATATATATATAAAGGTATTTTACAGCATATGTTTCAAATGTATACTGTATAGCCATTCAGATAAATTATATTTAAAATATTAATGTTATAAAACAAACACAATTCAGAAACCAAAACCACCATGATGCATATACTGTTTTTTTTCATCCACTGTACATCAATAATATTTAAATTAGTTAAAAATGAATATCTGATTATTATTATTATTATTAATGTTGTTGTTGTTAAATAAGACCACATTATAATTAACATCAAATGTAATATTTAATGTGCCGATTGTATTAAAATATACAAAATCTTGCTATGAAAAAAATAAATACAAATAGAAAAATATAAATGAACAAACAAATAATTTATAAACAAACAGACTAACAAACAAAGACATAAATGTTGTATTGGTAATAGAACATAATGTACTATTTCTTTTTTTTCGATTATGTATATTATTTCACTGGTTCAATCTGAAGCATGTTAAACTTGAAATTAAAGGTTTTAAATACTACTTCTGTTCACAAATTTGAAAGCTGTTTAGCAGATAAATAAAGGTCATATTATGTGACTACACATTATTTTTATGTTATGTACGTTTATTACCTGCTTCTGTATGTCTTGTCTTAAAAAAAATATGATGGAGCCAAATAAAGTAAGGATTTAGCAATTACTATCTACACCATCCCAAGCATGAAATTGATGCCTCAATTTAAATAAGACCTTTAGAATGGCTGGTCCATCCCTACCCGGGGCAAGTGACAAGCAGCTCTAATTAGAAATCGACTAGCAGCAAAGGAATTCTGTTAATGAATCAAACCTGGTGAAGCGGGGGGATCTTGCCTGGCCCATGAGAAGTTATTGGATTGAGTTGAGTGAACTGACATTTTGTGGCTTTATACTTACTGCACTCAGGCAGCATGCACTTCTCTGCCTCCACCAGCTGCACTCGACAGGGCGATCCATCTGAGGCCTCCATCTTCATCATGCGCTCTCTCCTCCTCATCCCCACTCCACAGCTCACGCTGCAGGGCTCCCACTCAGCCCACTCGGTCACTACGCAGCTACTGGGAGCTGAAACACACAAAAACATGTCTCTAACATTACTTGTGTAGACTTTAGGATAGTTATTTGACTAAATACTCATATTGAACATTCGTAAAAAAAAACATATATATATATAAAACTTACAGCAGTCCTTGTTGACCACACACTTCTCTGTCTCCTCGGTTGGCAGCGTGCAGCTGGAGCCGTCCTCTGGGAACTGCTTGACATATCTCTCTCTGGACCTCATGCCCATTTCACACGAGGCGCTGCACGGAGACCAGCTGATCCACTCTGACATCATACAGGTGGACGCCTCTAGGGAAGAGAACACAGTCATATGCTAATTAGGTACTGTATGCCACAAAAATCTTTCCTAAAAGTACATTCTGGTGATGAGTGAATAGATACATTTGATCACATTTCAGTAACGTGGCATGACATACAGCCAAGTATGGTGACCCATACTCAGTTCTCGTGCTCTGCATTTAACCCATACAAAGTGCACACACACACACACACACACACACACACCATGAACACACACCCGGAGCAGTGGGCAGCCATTTATGCTGCGGCACCCGGGGAGCAGTTGGGGGTTCGGTCCCTTGCTCAAGGCCACCTCAGTTTTGGTATTGCCAGCCCGAGACTCGAACCCACAACCTTAGGGTTAGGAGTCAAACTCTCTATTCACTAGGCCACAAATTTCCCAAATTATATTTCTCATAAAAAGCTTGATCCCAAGATGTATGCTTAAATGATTGAAATCTGACCATATTGTTATTTATTTCATTTTTTGACAAAAATGTATTCGTGGTTTAATTGTTTTTTATACATGTATGAGCAAACAGACGTCCAGTACACTTGCAAACCTCAGTACTGTTCAGCATAAAAAAAATAACAACAATAATTTCAACAACAAAATCAAAAGTAATACAGAATGCATAGAATAATAATAATAACAATTAACTATCACTTTCCACAAAATTTGTTTACTTTGATTATTTTTTATTCCGTTACAATAAAATGTAAGATATTCCCTCTTGTAAGATATATATATGATATTCCCTCTTCGATACAGCAATTCAATGCATTTACCTGCTCATAATCCTGTTTCATTATGTACGACAGACTGTAAGATTACAGTCCTCCTTTATCCTTTCGCAGTGCTGCCATGCTCTATAGGTCATCATTCATATCTTCCACCTTTCTGCCCTTATAAAGTGCTGACAGATGTGATCACATTGACTGATCCAGCCATGCTTTATCCCACCTCAGTTGTTCCAATTATCTCTAAGGCAGAGCTTGTAAATAGATTTGTTATCAGATGGGATGGATGAACTTGGGGCTACTCTCCATAGATTTGCCTCCAGTGTAGACCCCATTTGGGACCAGCAGCAAGCACTACCTAATAGAGCAGAACTAAGTGAATCATTAATAAGAGCTGTAAATAAACGTGGCCCTGATGGGGCCCCCAGAGGCCCCAGTGTCTGCCTGTCAATGGGATGGTGGATTATCAATCAATGCAGGCCCTTAACGGCCCATTAATTAAAAACAAAAGAGAGTCTATGCAAAGCAATGCAGGTTCTATTAATCAATAGCGGGTGCTGGTGAGAAACAACCGCCTTCAACATCTTTAAAAGCCTCAAGTCAGAGCAGACAGAATGAAGACGTGATGTGGAAAAACAGACAGATCTGAGGATGGAGAGGTACAGATGAGGCAGATGGATGGGTCGATGCAGATATGCTGACAGACAAAGAAAAAAAGAGAAAATGCCACCAGTTGTCAGGTGAGGAGAGAAAGACTGGTAGACAGAAAATGTATCTGACAATGTCTAAGAATCTTATTGTGATTATTTTTGATATTTGTGGCTTTGGTATCTAGATTAAAAGAAAAAGACAAATTCAAACTAAAGCAGCAGAAAATACAAACTAGCAATTCTTGCCTTTGTCTCCAGTTAAATGATGTTTTGCACAACAAAAAGGGCTGTTAATGTAAAAAGTTACTCTTTAAGGGTATTCATGCTTTTTCGCTTTATAAGTATAAAATTCAGACCTTTTTAGTTAAGTGGGCTAAAAAACAATCCAGTTCTTCACATTGTAATTCAAAGTGGAATCAGACTTTTGCTCCATTTTAGTTGATCATTTTTATTCATATTTTTGTCCACATTATATTATTTCTGCATATTACTGTAACATTACTTGCTACTACTACCTTAAATAGTTGTGAAATTAGTAAATTAAATGATTTATATTATTCTAATATATATATATATATATATATATATATATATATATAAATATATATATATATATATATATATATATATATATATATATATATATATATATATATATATATATATTATAGTGTATTATATCTAACCAGACACACTGAAATGTTCTGAATATTTCAAATATTTGAATATATTTTTATACAGTATATTGTATTCTATAGTATTTTATACAGCATATAGTATTTCACATATTATCAAAAAACTCGAATATTTAGAATATTTCTAAATATTATTTAAAAAAAACAAAATAAAATTATACAATAGTGTATATTATACCAACCACATCGGAATATTTATACCAAAATAATTCACATACTATTAAAAAATGTTTTTTTTTACAATATTAAAAAAAATATATATTATACTGAAAACTTATTGCGGTCACAGAAGGCCATACAGCTATTGAGATTTGAACTGGATTGTGCAGCTCTTACATGTGTGTCGATATACAGATCTTAAAAAACACAGCCAAGTATTCAAAAGAGAAAACATTATTTACAGTTTAACTTACCAAGATTTTACACTCTGACCCAAATGACCAACCTACCAAAGTGCAAATGTCTTATTGATTCTTTTAAACGATAAACCACGATATATAGTTTATGGTTATGGTTTATAGCGTCTACCTCTCCAACGAGGGAATCAATACTTTGGTCTGCTCGAGCAGATTGCAGACATAAAACTCCACAGCAGCAGTTTGAGGTCAGATAAGGTTTTCGTAACCTTGAAATCAGATCTTGCATTTCTCTACATTACTCGCATTAACAAAACAATCAATTAACTACTTGCTCCACTCAGCATTTCATGCATGCTTTTCTGCACAACATTTTTATTCCTTCTTCCTCCATTTTGTTTTCTTTCCCTTATGCTATGCACCTTTCTTGTTGAGATAGTGATCCCTAAATCCATCAGCCTCAAAGAGATTTATGTGCGCTGGAGAGCTGGAGACAAGTGTTATCTAGCTCACCCTCCTCGCTGCAGCCCGGCCCCATGCAGGGCTCAAAGTCTTGGGTATGCAGGCAGGGCACGCTGGGGTCCAGCTGTGCTTTTAGCATCCTCTGTCTCATCCGTCGACCTTTATCACAGGTGGAGGAGCTACAGGCTGACCACGGAGACCAGTTTGAGTAGATGCACGTCTCTGGAGTGTTGTCTGCTGTGGAAATGAGTGAGTGGATTGACTCATTAGAGGACATTGCACGGTTCGTGGAAAGCAGCAGCACTTTTAAACCCTTTCTTAAGGGAACACTTCACCCAAAAATGAGAATTTGCTAAAAATGTACTCACCATCAGGCCAGTCAAGATGTTGATGAGTTGAATAGAACAGAATCAGAACAGATGTAATTTAGCAGTACACCATTTGCAGTGAATGGGTGCCGTCAGAATGAATCTGTTCTGATGAAGAAACAAACTCATCTACATCTAGGATGGCCTGAAGGTGAGTAGATTTTAATAGCAGTGAATGGGTGCCGTCAGAATGAATCTGTTCTGATGACGAAACAAACTCATCTACATCTAGGATGGCCTGAAGGTGAGTACATTTTAATAGCAGTGAATGGGTGCCGTCAGAATGAATCTGTTCTGATGATGAAACAAACTCATCTACATCTAGGATGGCCTGAAGGTAAGTACATTTTAATAGGGACACCATAAACATTGACTTTTCTTTCTGTCTTTCTTTCATTCTGTCCTTGGTTTTATCCCTCTGTGGCTTGCTGGTCTAATAGGACTAATAGCTGCTAGTAGCATAGAAATTACACTCTTTAGCTTTAAAAGTTGCAAAACTTTTGTTCATTCCGGTCCTTTTTTTCCCTCTCACAAGAAACTGGAGGGAAACCACAGGTAATTATCTGGCAGAGTGCATTAGCCAATAAACATAATTGAAGTGCACCATGCTAAAGCATATTGTTCTTTTTCATCTTCCTGTTGTTTGACTTTAGCGTCACAAGAGTTGTACTATAAGATACCTGCTGGCTGCCTTTTTCATTAAACTGTCCAGTGGCTATGTTTTTAAATGAGGTGCTACAAATTGGATAAGATAGCATAGCCATACGCACCTTCCTCCTTCTCCTCCTGAGCAATATCAGCGACGATATCGTCTATGGTGTCGGGCATGGTATTGCACTGCTCTCCCTGCAGATCGGAAAGAACATGGATCAACATCACAGCGCCTGATAAGATCCACCATTTGCCATCTGATCACTATCACGCTAAGCTCCGCACGCACAAAAAAATGATTCTCTGAGGGCAGATGATTGTAAAAGACTAGAGATGAGATTTTTCTCAGCTGTGAGACAAGAGATGAAACATCTGGTGTGCAATATTAAGAGTTCTGGTTCAAGTCGATAAGTTCCAGAATGGATTATTTTAGAACAGAATCCTCCAAACACTGTCATTTGAAGCATAAGCGATGTTTTATGAGCGTTGCTGAGTTTTCACGTTTCACAACTGCTTGCTTTGACATATTTTTGTAAGCTATTGCTTTAGTTTGTTTAGTAAATGGACATTTATGACTCAGCGATTCCGAGTCATTAGCTATATTAAACAACACAGCTGTTCATATTGAATGCTAAAAACAGGAAATAAACAATAATAAATTCACAAAAACACAATGCTCAATGTGATCGCTAATAACTTATAAGTGGCCAATATATGTTGTATTATTTGGTCTAAATAAATAAAAAATAAACCATCTAAAGTAAAATAAACAATTAGTTTTAATAATTTAGACATCACAACATTATAATGTACAGTATAAAAAATAATATTATATTAAAGATTTGCTAATGATTACATTTCGTATTATTTCATATTATTAAATCATTAGTGTTAAAGATTAAAGACTGAAACTTTCAATTATTAATAAATTACTAGTGTAAAATTTTAAGTTAGTAACTTGTTAATTAGTTGAAATTTAGATGATGGGAAATGTATTCTAAATGTAAAAATAGAGGGAAATAGCTACATTTAAAATAAATTATTTCAATTTTAATTTATTTACAAATGTTTAAAATGGAAACCATGATACCTTTTTAATGATTCTTTGATAATTATAAAGTTCAAAAGAACAGCATTTATTAAAAACATATATTTGTAATAGAATAAAAGTATGCGGCACAAAAGTATTAATTTCTTAAAATCATACTGCCCTATATATATATATATATATTAATTAATTAAAACAGCTTCTAAAAATTACCTTTCTTGCTATTCTCTCCACCACCACTCGGGCAAGGGGTGTGATGGGGCCACCGGAAAGGTCATAAAAGGGGCTCTGTGGGTGATCCAAACTGGTGAGGGGTCGAATCCGCTCCTGGGGATTGCTGGGTTTATTGGGAGACTTGGATATAATTAAGAAACACAGGATGACAGAAGAGAGACGTGAGGGAGGGCGGGAAAGAGAAAAAGAGAGGTAGAGTATGTGACTTTTGGATGCCATCTGCCAGGGCTTTCCACCTTTCATCTCCATATGCATCATTCATTGACTGCGTAATATTCCCTTTATGAGTGATTTATGTTCTTGTTTCCTGCCTCTGCACTTTGAGTCACCTGACAGTTACTTGCATTCAACCCTCAACACTTTCAGAGCAATGCTGCAAAACAAAGACCGACTGCTTGGTTAAGCTGAGTGTAACTTCTGAAATGAACTTATTTCTTTCAAGGAACAACTCTGGACTGTTTCGTACCAGCAGGGGGCAGCGTGTGAAGTTCTGGTTCCACTTAGCATTTGGGATGTGCAAAGACTTAATACTGTTTGCTCTGAACAGCTCTTGAGTAAATATGAAGATTTTATTGACATTAGAAGCAACATAGGACACAGTGAGGAAACTAGTTTATTTGTGCTTGTTTTTCCTCTCTGTATTTTTTTATCTAGTGCAGACTTGGATTTTGTATATTCATAAGCCATTTTTAAGTATGAGACAATGTGGAAGCATTATGAATTGAAAGCAGTTTTCGCTTTGTTTATGTAACAGTTTAATTTCCACATCAATCCTTCAGGACAAAACTAAATATTATTCCATTACCTTGTAATTAAGATTGTCAAATTTCATGGGTTTAAATGCCATTAAAGCTTTTGTTTAATTTTACATTATAACTTTCATTCTGTTATAAATGATTTCTGGAAAACTGATCAGAAACTTGCTGATTAGAACTAATATGAGTGTGTACAAAAATGTCTGCATCAGAGATCCTGTTTAAAGATAAATGATAAAGATGCCCATTATGAGTATTTATTTATCAATCAAACCCATGTGTCTTATTAAATCAACAAAGCTCAACAAGTCAAATATCACCCACAAGTTAAGTCCATAAAGTGTGGATCATTTTATACATTTCTTTTTTTAATATTTTAGAATTTATTTAATAATAATAATAATAATAATAATAATAATAACCATCACTATTATTTTAATGTATTTTTATTTAACAACAACATTAACAGTTTTATTATAACTGTTATTATTGAAAGGCTGAATATTATTATTTTAACAACAACAACAATAAAAAATAAAAATGAACATTTGAATATTGATTATTTTTTATTTTATTTAATTATTTAAATAATGGTCATTTGCACTGAGGTCTGGGTTTGCATGAATTTTGCAAAAAAAAAAAAAAAATATATATATATATATATATATATATATATATATATATGTGTGTGTGTGTGTGTGTGTGTGTGTGTGTGTGTGTGTGTGTGTGTGTTTGTGCATTTAAGGCCGGAGTGCAGTTGCATACATTAATGTTGTTAGGGTACATTTTAAATTAATTTAATTTTAATTATCTGCACAATTTGTGAAATCTATTAGTTAATATGAATTAATCTATTAATCTAAGAGTTTTCTTAGAACTGAATGCATTAACATGTTTACTAAAAGTATGATGTTATCCATGATCAAATATTTAGAAAAATCATTTATTCATTGTCCAAATTACAACAAAAATGAAATGTATTTAAGACAAACCAAGCAATTGACTTGATGTCTTGTAATACTGTTTACAGTTGGTACAAGACAAGATTTCAGATTACCATACAGTAGAAAAGACGAATTATGAAAACCTAGCTTCTGTGCATGCACAATGACCCACATTGCCTCCTGCTACCCTACAGCATGTGAACTCCTTCCCGAAAGTTTTCACAGTATGTTCTAATGTAACAATGTCATCAGTCTGTGAAAACTGACCTCATAAGTGACACCGCTGTCAGTACCGGCATCCCACGGCACCAGATCCTTCACCAGTCTCTGGACCCAGCCGCAATCCCTGGTGCACAGGTCCTCCCCAGACAATCCCACGTTCCAGTCCGGACTGGGGCCCAACATAGTCAGGAAAGACATGAGATGACGGGCTCGATCCACCGAGAACTCCGCCGAGGGGGCAGAACGCCTGAGAGAAGACAAGGGAAGAGGTGTAGTCAACCGAAAATAAGCTGTTGTTTCAGAGGAAGGACTGTACACAAACATAATGCCACTTACAGGAAGTATGTCTAATGTACTGCGCTAAGGCATAATTTGTAAGAATCCATGCAGATTGTAATTAATCAAACTAATTGCCCTGATTACAAACCATCACCAAAGCAACTGTTGCAATTTGAGTGAAGCAGGTTATGTGCTTGAAGATGTTACTTGGATCTATTGATTAACACATATTAAAAATTCATCATTAAATCAGCATCTTATGCCTTGCACAGGAAGAGAGAGAGCCATGCATTCCAGGCAGATGAGAATTAAACTCAAGTTTTATAATCAAAAACCAAAGATCTGCAGTGTGGGACATAACTAAAAAAAAAAAAAAAAAAAAAAAAAAAAAAAAACAATTTACATAACAAATCAATTCATAAATTAATAAAATAAACAAATAAACAAAATAACACTAAAATGTATTTAAATAAAATAAAATAAATATTTTAATAAAATAAAATAAATAATTGGTAAATAAAATAAGTTAAAAATAGTGTTGGATACAGTCAAGAAGATAAAGAAACTGAGGAGGGAAAGACCAAAATGCCTATACAAACTACTTTGCTAGCCTAATTTTATGTTAGACAATAGTTTATCAAACATATATGATAAGTTTCACCACAAAAAAGTACCCAGTGTGTTTAACTTATGGTTGGAAATAATTAACGTGCTCTTCATGGGGTAAATTGGTTGTGGTAATCGACAGTCTGATGTCAAAATAATGTCAAGAGAATGTCCTGATGTATTGGAGCTGGAGGGAGGCCATTAACCTCAATCGCAGAAGCACTGCGGGTGAAATGCTACTCTCATCAAAAAACGGAAGTCTTCGCTAAACAAAACCACACATAAAATATTAACCGCCTCGTTAGTGAGCGGGAAGAAACATCTACATACCCAGCAGGTGCTGAAAAGGGACTTTCATGAACTTGTCCTTGTTCTTTTCTACTGAAAAAATATTCATCCAGGAAAAAAAAGCAAGCCTTTCTGAAGTCGGTACAATTTTATTTTCATTTTTTTGATAGGCTGCAATTTAAAAAATAAAACATAATATTTTAAAAATTCAATAATTTAATGGTGGCGATGGCCTTGTGGGCAGTGCACTGACATGTAACTGATATCAACACAGACATACAAAATCATGGAAGTTTTATTTTTATGTGTGGCTAAAGTGTCAAAACACTTACACATTAAGAGGCTGCCAGGCGGGCCACTGGGCTTTGGTTTTGATAACTGTCATAACATCATCACCCTGCGAGAGACAGACGGAGAGAAACAGACAGAAAAAAGAGAAAGTGGATTTTTATTGCATCCTATATATAGAACGTCAAGTGCGCTAAAACAAAACAGCAAGGATTTTGAGTTATACTTTCTCCAGGTCGTCTATCTTTCCAGCACTACAAAAAAAATTTTTTTTTCCTTTCTATCCTTTATTTCTCTCCTTAAACCTCTGAAAATATTATATTCATGACAACACTTCAGACTATGTGCTTAAGATTTGTGGTATTATTTGGTGCATTGATCCATTTGTTGTAGCTTTTATGTGATATCTGGACCCAAGGGAAAAGACACCGCACTTTAACAATACTTTATTGAGAACCACAAGAAACAGCTACAGTGAAACTACATTAGTAAGGAACAGTCAAATACAGGCACAAAAAAAGGAAGAGAGTATGTTTCAGACAAAAGCAACCGTCAGGCACAGAAAGAGTAAGAAAGGCAATGCCTGTACATATTCACCACGGGATGCTGGGAGCTTGTGTGGCTGCCATTGCCACAGTAACATTTCAAAGAAGTGTCTGACGATCTGTTCCAACATTCAGACAGGATCCTGAAGGTTCCCGTTACCGCTGACAGTTTCAGGTGCAATGCTGAAGCATAATGGAGCTTGTGCCATAGCGTTTCAAGACCTCTGTCTGATAATGCATTTCGTTTAAATTTAAACAGAACTGTTCTTCACTAAGTTTTCTTGTTTGTCCCAAAGTTACCAGTATGATCACAGGCATCTGTGATCACATATTTTTGTATTTTCTTTTGTTAAAATGCAAAAATAAAATAAAAAAGCTAACTTAAAATATTAATAAATACTATAAAATACAAAATGCTATAAATGTATATTTTTAAATACTATAAATAATACACAAATATTCTAATAAAAAAATTCTAAATTTCCTTGTTTAGGCTGATTTTCCTAAATATTAAACAAAAAATATAATAAAAAATAAAAATAAATGATATAATAAAATAAATTATATCATTTTTAATTAATTGTGAACATATATATTCATAATAAAGAACTCAAATAGTTTCAGTACAAATACTTTACTCTGTTTTTCCCTCAAATTATCCTTCACTCACTTACATCTGTAATGATGGGCCGCTTTGCACCAAATAATATTCAGCATATAGATTCAGCTTTGGAGAGTGTCAAAAGGCACTGAAAACGGCCTGTGAAATGTCTTTGAGACCCCTGATTTAACCCATCTACAGGCAGCAAGTGACCCGTCATTACAAATGCACTCACAAAAACTCTCCCATCAGATCAATGAATGTGAGACTACTGAAAAATTAACATGCGGTTGGCAAACGCTCTTTTGTACCCACACTCACAGTTTGCTGCCCAACATCAAACAGACATACAGTACAAAGGGAGTTTGTACATTCCTAAAGGCCTGCGTGAATTACATTAATGCAAACACAAGACAACCAATACAAAAACATTGCTTACTCAATGCTTGCTGGATCAATTCATGCAGATTTAGTTTAGGGATTTAAAAACTGCCAACAGTATAGGTCAAGTGCACTAAAAGTACATTTGCTTTTATTATATTAATCCTCAGAAATAGCACACACAAGCCACATGGGTAAACAAAGACATATTGTTGTGCATTCAACTTCTATACTTATCGACACACTAACTAGTTCCCAATTCGCAACAGAAATTCAATAAAAGCTGCTACCAAACAAAGAATTGTGGAAGAAATAAGATTGTGATAAGACTGGGTTCTGGCGTTGTTGGCATTTTTTTTTTGTTGAGAAATACACAGCTGCCTCTGAGTAATTAAGCAATTAATCTGCTAATTGGCCAAATTGATGAATATGTTTCAAAGAGGCAGATGGTGCCACACATGCTTGAGGATATTCATTCACGGTCGGCCACTCTGGAAGTCTGGTCCTCACATTCGAAACCAGAAAGAAATATACTGCCTAAAATGGGCCAAATGGACTTCACTTCTGCTTATTCGGAGGATTTATCAAGTGTACTTAGGTTGACAACATGGGAGCGAAATCTCGAACCGCTGAACCAAGAAGCAAACCGGTCCAGTGCTCTGAACATGAACATCGATTGTGGTGCAAAATAATAATAATACATCAGTGCCAAACCGGGGGCCAGAAACAAAGTTCTTCTGAGGCTTTTTGACCTCCTTGAGGGTTTTTAAGGAGGGATGTACCTGAGAAGCTTTAAGAAATACAGAAAGACATTTTGTTCTTGGCTGACTGGTGATTTTGAACCTTTGAGAGAGTCTGCAGCTCCCTTAAGGATCCTGTAAAGAACACATCTGTCTCCGGTTCAGCTTTTATCATCTTGAGGCAAGTGCACTTTTGGTTTTGCTTTGGTGTTTTGGTCGCAAACTGGCTCTCAATTCTTAGCCACTCGCTCGTGCTTCACATACAGGTCACACGCGTTCGCCTGGTGTTTGTTTTGTGAATGCAGATATCCTGTGTATCGCGGTATGAATGCTAATGACGGTATTCAGTTACAGAGTTTAAAGGGACAGTACATCCAAAACGTGGCCATTTACTCACCCTCATGCCCTTCCAAAACTCTGACTTCTGCGAAAAGTAGATATTTTGAAGAACTGTAACTGCTTTTGTCCATGCAGTGAAAGCGAATGGGTTCCATAAAAAAAAACATTAAAATCTTTTACTCCATTGACCTGTGGTTGTGGACAACTGTTGACTTTCACTTGCACACAGTGAATTTGCTTGTGGGCCATCTTTGCTGTGCAGCAAATGAGAACTGTCACTCTGGGTCCCTGGCTGCTGTTTCTGAAAACGGGTTTCACAGTTCACAGACCGTCACCCCAAACTGACCCCAACCAAATTGCTGGAGGGATGGAGCGAGACAGAAGAGGAGGGGAACAAAGGATGAGAAGTAGAGGAGTGTGACTGCTGAAAAGCCAAAGGGTCTCGGAGGGTTCTTGGAGAAATGCCTCGGGGAAGGTCATATACACCTTTTTCTGCAGGCTTCAAAAGAGTCTGATATAAGCACATGGGCTGACTGACAAGGCATTCAGCTCACATATTACCAATGGCTGCTGTAGAATGACCGTCAATGGAGAAAGATGCATTTTGCCCCCAAAATGTTATAGTAATGGAACGTATTCAAGTCATTTTACATATAAATTTATTTTTCTTCTTTTATCATTGTATAGGGATAGTTGTATCACCCAAACATTTAGATATTTTTAGGAGGCATAACTTTAATTCATAATTTAAAATCCTGTTCATTATATGTGTATTCAAGTCATTTTATGTATGAATTGGATTTTTTTTTTATAGGTGCACAACACATTAGTCTAAGATTTTGACTTTATGTCTCCTAAAAATATAAAAATTAATTTGAATTCATCAATTAATGTCATTTTCAATATGGAAGTTGTGTATTCAAGTCATTTTAACTGTATTTTAATGTATGCTTTACAAACAAATATACTGTAAGGGTAATCTCATTAACCAACCTACCAGCATGGACTTACCGGACAATTTAAGTAGCCAAAACTAGACCTTTTATCTACTACTACTACTACTACTACACACACACACACACACACAGAAAATTAGATAGAGAGTGGCGATGAAAAAAATATTGATTCTTCTGGAAGTGCCACTCATTTGGCAAACAGCAATTACCAGCCATCCAGAGCCTGGCAAGCATCCTCTGAATCACTGTTTACAATCTACTGTATATCGCTTCTTTGGTTATTGCTACTTATCCCCCAATAACCTCCTTTCAGAACAATCCTATAACAGACCTAGTACATTACTGGTTCTTTTGTGTTGCTTTAGTTCTGAATCATCGGTAATCTTGACCTTGTCTGGACCATTGTAGCCTGTGCTGCCCATGACCGCAATTCCCCCAGGACGTGTCCATCAGCTGCTGCCGAAACAAGCGCGGTGCGGTGGAAGTAATTGAGTTGTGCTTAGAGAGGTGTCAGTCAGAGCTAACAACTCAGTCACACTTCCGAGGCTTTTGCACAATTTATTTTCATATCATCAAAAATGTGATGTTTTCAGCTTTAAAGACTTCAGTAAAGAGGTTTGTTAAAACACATATGATATAAATTAATTAAAAATAAATATATATATAATAATAATTGTCCAATAATTGGACAATTATCAAGTCTTTAGAACAAAAAAGGGTTAAAAATCAAACATTTTTTCATGCGAGCTTTTACAAAATAGGCTAAAATGGTTTGTTGGTCAAATGGTCACACTGGCTTTTGATATAAATTAATAAAAAAATAAATATATATAATAATAATTGTCCAATAATTGGACAATTATCAAGTCTTTAGAACAAAAAAGGGTTAAAAATCAACCAATTATTGGACAATTATTATTATATATATTTATTTTTTTATTAATTTATATCAAAAGCCAGTGTGACCATTTGACCAACAAACCATTTTAGCCTATTTTGTAAAAGCTTGCATGAAAAAATGTTTGATTTTTAACCCTTTTTTGTTCTAAAGACTCATTCACACCAAGAATGATAACTATAAAGATAATTATATTAGCAACAGATGATGATATTCTGTTTATTCTGCATTTTTAATGCAGTTTTGTCATCTGCTGCTTTAAATAGTTGAGCTCTTTAATGGATTCTGTTTGCTTGTGAATGTTTTTATCATTTATCACCAGGAAAAAATCGTTCTGAAAGTGATTCCAATAATATTGTTCCTGTGTTGTTATCATACTAGTTTCGGTGTGGGACTTCACTATTTTATTAGAATTAAAATGGTTTTCAAAATGTTATTTTTTAGCAGTATACAGTAGTTAATGTCCTTGATGTGAACAGGCCAGAGGAATTTAAAATGTAAAAAAAAAAAAAAATAATACTCTGATTAATAACATTCACAAGGCACTAATACCAGCTGAAACTAATAGACAACCTCAAAGTTATTTGGTCAGCCCCCCTGGAAGCCTTCCTTTAGAAGCAAAATACTTCATTTGAAGCTGTCTATGACTTACAGTTAAAAAAAAACTTATTTTCATACAGTTTGGCATTGTTAAAATGTATGAATCATTTTTGCCGTCTTTCAGGCACACATTATTTTTAATTGGCCATGCTCAGTAAAAAGTCTCTGTAAATCCCTATAGGCTATTGTTCACTAATTCACAATCTTCAGTATGGATCTGCTGAAGGGTGCGTGTTTTCACAATAGCACAAGAAGTCCACCGTTCTTTCAAGTCCATTACACAAAGACTCACTTAATCAGCAACAGATCTGGACTTGTTTAAAAGCAGAGAAAAGTTGAATGAGAATGCTACTCTCTTTAACTTTGCTGGTTAATGACTTATGCGACTTTCAAAATGGAGATAAGGATAAATCGATAGCACAGAGTCGCACTGTTAGCAACACTAAAAATAAAGGCAGAGTCATGATGAATTGGGCACTAATCCAGCATCATTTCAAACTACACTGAATATACATACTGAATCTAATAGTTACTAAAATACATATCTTGTAAATTCTAGAACTTCTCTGCATGACAGTTAGCCCCGGTCTCCTGTATAACTGTGCCATGCATGACAGATCAAACCCTCTTTTCAACATTCCATTTAAACAGAGCCACGTGATGCTTGTTGTGAAGTTCTGAATAAAAACACAACAGCGAAAGCTAATTTTCATACAGGTGAAAACAATTAATGATTCTGACATGAAAGGCATGCCAAGCAACACGCCAATGATTCAGATCAAACGAACGAAAACAAAGCTCGATCGTCCCATTTTATCAGACTCAAGACTGCAACATCAAAAGAGCTCATGATTTCATCCAGGGTTGGGAGCCCTCTGTTGCGCCGTTTTCACCGTGAGACTGTGTTTAGGATAATATTGCTAAAACGCAAGAGGGAACTGAGTTAATAATAACTAACTCTTACCGGATCCCCATCCAGGCTTTAATGTAATCCCAGGAAACACAAGAATAACATTCAGTCTTTCTCTCTTGCTCTATCTTTCACACACTGTATAGTGCTGCTTTATGGATTTGGTCAACCCTATAGTTGCCTAAAATAACCTAAAATAAGAAAACAGGATATTTATATCACAAAGGGTGTTTTTTTTTTTGTTTTTTTATTCTTATTTTTAGGGGCCGAAAGGTTGTTTCGGTCAAAAATCGTTCAGTCGTTCATTCTGTCCCTCTGATGAAGGAGAGAGGTGAGACCAACCACCGGCAGGCATCGGAAAAATGTCACAACTCACTGGTGTTCATAACGTCCATCCTACACAGAAAGTTTTTCTATAACTTTTTAATGTAATGTTTAAGTTTCAAATGACCTCTTATGAAATAGATTCAGCATTCATATATTCAGAAATCTATTTTGCCTTTACAGAAGTTTCTATTTTGGTAAACGAAGATTAAAAACATTATTTACAATATATGTCACCATAGGTTATCCTGATCTGTGTATTGGTTTATTCGTTATTTAATGATTGTTACAAATGTTGTATATAAATATAAAAAGAGAGAATAAAAAGGTCTAAATAGAGATTAACAGGATCCACTGCAGTGAATGGGTGCCGTTGAAATGAGAATTTCAGACAGAAGTGTGCAGAGATATGACTGTCCACACTCAAATTCTCTCTCACTCCTACAGGCAAAGGAGAAAAAAGGCTAAGAATTAAAGAAACATTTCATAAAGTTGGCTAAAACATTAGCATTAACCACAGTGTGACAAAGTTTGTCAGATTGCTAGTCACTTTAAAACACTAAGAAGTAACACTCATTTTCTCTCCGTTAGCTTTTTGAAGCACTGCTCATTAAAAATGTTTTTTGGATGAATGAAAAGATAGCATAAGAGTCAATCTATGAAATGTATGCTTTTCTAGACCTTAAAGGGGATTAAATAAATCAGTTTAAATAGTAAAAAAAATACTGGCAAAAATAAAACATATGAAAAAGCAATTTACAGAGTAGTTATTAGCTTGTCCTTGAAGAATGATGTAGACTTTATGACAGCGTGTTTTTAGTTTCTGGAATCTTTTATTAAATCTTTCAAAGATTATGTTCTACTGATATTGTTCATATTGTTCAAAACTATGATAAGATGCAACATGCATGATGACACTACATAGCCTACAGTATACGAAGGACACAAATAGCACCCTTTTATAGAATAAACAATAAATGCTCATTCATTTCAGATTCAATTTTTACTCAAATCACAATGTTCTCGGCACCCTTTAACATAATTATGATATACAATGATGTTGGTTTACTCTTGTTGTTGTTGAAACTCATTTCAACAGATTTGTAATTAAACAAAACACAGATGCTAATATATCTAGGAGCTGAATAAAGCTTTAATTGGCTCTGAAAAGCCAGATCTATTATCATTGCTCCCTCCAATTACACCTTATTATTCGAACCTGACATGCCCGCATGTATCACTTAATTCCCAGCCATTGTTCCTACACTAATTAGCTCTTGGACTTAAACTCAATTAAATTAGACAAACAAAAAAATGGAATAACTGCAGATGTTGCCATGTAGCTTAGCAACATGAGCCTTGGTTCTCATTTGTGTATCGTAATCACAAGTCCAGATGGCACAAATTCAGAGAATGAGCGGTTACTAATTGGGCAGCTGCCACCTTAAAATCTATAGACATTTAAAAGTCACCAATTTCTGGTTGGCACATTTATGCACGTCACTTTGTAACATAACATAATTGGTCTATTAGGCTTGGAGACATATTCCAAGCTTATGTTATGCAGCCACCTAAATGAATGCATTTTGTGTGTGTGTTGACAGGAAGAGGTATTGTATAAAGTGCAACAAGCTTTATTTGACAAATCCATTATGGCCAAAGTGTATCCGTCAATGTCTGTTGCTATACCAACACACTGAAGAGCAACCACCAATAATGAGGTGGAAGAAAATGAGTTGACTTTTCCCTGCCCTGCGCTCTGTAATTAGTTTCTGACCTCCCACCAGCCCAGGGAATAGACCTATTTGACAGGGAAATAGACCGGCTGACCTCAGCAGGCTTGAAGACTTACGACAACGTTCCTCCAAAGGACTTTTGGCACATCTGCAATATAAGAATACACTGGAGTCCATGTTATCTTGATTTGGACACGGGTGGAGGCAAGACCCAGTCAAAGAGATGAATAATTACAAATGCACTTCCAATAAACTCTTTAGAAAATGTTGCCGTGCCAAGACGTTTGTTTGTTCACAAGCTTTTAAAATAAATCTTGTGACAGAGAGAGATTTGATTTGAGAAATGTGATATCCTGTTCTGAGCATCAAAATGGTCATTACATTAGTCTCTTTAATAACACTGCTCGAAGCTTCAAATTGCGCATTATCTTCTTGGAATAGTCCCTCTGTGAAGAACTTCAGGATTCGGGAAAATCAGGATAGTTTTTACGTACGCTTTCGACTTTTTTTTCACAAAACCAGAAAAATCTGAAGAATACAAATAAAAATTAAATGAAACAATTGAAATATATATATCTATTTGTTTTATATATGAGTTTTGATTTTCTTTTTATGTTTAATGTTGTATGTGTGTGTGTGTGTCTGTATATATATATATATATATATATATATATATATATATATATATATATATATATAGTCACAATTCACTTTTTTGTTTGTTCACAACTACTCTCACTTTTTTAATGTCACAGGGCACCATCAAACCTTTTCAGTGCAATTACTCAGCATTTAAAACTTTCTTTACTTGCTATGTGAACTGATGCAGTATCCACTTGGGAGGCTAGCTAGGAAAACTGAACACATTAGCAGTACATTCAGACGTGACACTTTGTATCTCTATGGCACCCAGGCTCTATACAGATGCAAATAACCTTTCCTCTATGTTGTGCACTACCCAAGCCATCTCTCTGTAATTATCTTGTCTTCCGCACATTACACATCCAAACGCTGCTAATAGGAAGTGACACGTGAGGTAACAGAGTCAAGCAATTAAGATAGAGGATTAATGAAAACCCCAGTAAACCCTTATGTCCCACAGAAAATGCCATTCAGATGTATACGCCAATGAAACCCTGGCAGAGGAAGCATCAGGTTAACAAAAGAATGATGGAAAAAACATATATTAATTATTATTATTATTATTAATTTTTTCATGTCGATGTCACCAAATAACTAAACAACCAACATTGAAGATGAGAAAATTAGTTTTAAGAATTTTGGACTGAATCTAGATGGCTTTGATACCCGATTTCTCTGAATCTGATCATACAAGATTGTATTTTGCTTAATTTGGACTAAATTTGGCTAAACAGGCTTTTCCACAGACATACATTCAAGCTACCGATTCAAAAAAGTTGTTTAAGGAGGTAATATCTTTACAAATGCATAATATTAGACAAAACTATTTAATTTAATTAGGCCATATATATGCATTAATTAGTTAGCATGAAATAATTAAAATTAATTTAATTTGAAAGTGAAAAGTGAAAGTGAAAGTGAAGTGACATTCAGCCAAGTATGGTGACCCATACTCAGAATTTGTGCTCTGCATTTAACCCATCCGAAATGCACACACACAGAGCAGTGAACAAACACACACACACTGTGAGCACACACCCAGAGCAGTGGGCAGCCATTTATGCTGCGGCGCCCGGGAGCAGTTTGGGGTTCGATGCCTTGCTCAAGGGCACCTCAGTCGTGGTATTGAAGGTGGAGAGAGAGCTGTTCATGCACTCCCCTCACCCACAATTCCGTCCGGCCCGAGACTAGAACCCACAACCCTTCGATTGGGAGTCCAACCCTCCAACCATTAGGCCACGACTTCCCCAAATTTAGAAATTTAGCACAAAGCAATCAAAAAAGGAACAAATATCAGCTTGTAGCTAAATACTGTACTTTGCTTCAAAATAGAAGTGTTGAAGTAAATCGGTGAACTGTTTATTTGATCAGTGAACTCAAACGCTGTGATTATGACAAAATAATATACTGCAATGTGGCATTTTGACAGAAATGACAGAAAACAAAACCACACACTCATAGGCATCTAAATGAGCCCAATAGCATTGAAATGAACTGAATTGTGCAACAGCAAAAACAGAAAAGCAAACTAATTTATAAGCAAAAAAGTATCAAATAACAGTATTTAGGTAAAAAGTTTGCTTCACAAAAGATGAACATTTAAAAAAAAAAAAGTTTGCTTCACAAAACACAAAAAAAATCCATCAATCTGTTAAAACAAATTTAGTAAATGAATCAGACTCTCAAGCATTATGACGATCACCTCAAGACAAAATATGATGAGAAATGCAATGTAGCATTTTGTCAAGCTACTTTTTCGAACACGAAGCTGTGTTGCATGTTACCGGCAAAGGTATACTATCTTTATGTATTTTGTTACTCCACAGCAATATATAAATTCAAGATAAAGAGCAGGTATGCTAAACAGAGACAAGGCATCATAAAGACGTCAAGTTAGGAGACTGTTTATGCCGCGCATGAAGAATAATACTGATAAGATATCACTTCCTATACGTGCACAGCTGCAGTGACTACCAGCTAATCTGCTTTGACGTGAAGAAGCCATAACAGACTCCATCACGCTTATAAGCGCAGACAGGATAACATACATATACCTCAGGCTAGATTAACTCAGACAGGAATACATTATCTTGGAGTTTAAGGACTTAAATCTGAAGCTTACAATCAAGAATGTGGAAAACAAATCATCTACTACATGCACCAACCATTTTGTAGAAGAACGACAGAAGTCACAGGTAAACAATCATCAGATTTCATATCCTGAAGCCCCACAGACTTTCATTTTGTATGAGTGCTTTTGTATCTTGTTTTGTAATTCGTTTCTCTTGCATGAGAGCAGTCTGATTCCTCCCACTTTAAAAACTCAGCCATGCTTTACATTCAATAAAATGATTAAACAAAATGAAAAGAAAGGCTACACTGGGAGAAAAAAAAAAGCAATGTTTAATCATTTTGTTTTTCAAATGCCATGCCACAGAGCCCCAGAGCAAACATTTCAGGCATAACTGCTAATTCATACGACCGGCGTGATATTGACTGCATACGTGTTGGACCGGAGGGCAATTTATATGGAATTTTGTCACATCTAACAAACAACAGGTGTGTTGTGTTGGGTTTTGGTGTGCTGTTGTCATTTGGGGGTTGAGCTAAAGGTTATTCAAATAAACGTTTAACACTGGGATGCATTTTTATGAATGGCGCTCACGGCTGTGTAATGCATATTCAGTGTTTTAATCTCATTAAGGAAGCAATCCCTCGACGTGTAATGAGCATGCAGATCAGATATCCAATCTTGTGGCTTATCGCTAGCTCCTCAGAGGCAACTCTTCATTGTCAGGCCAGCGAATATCCCACAGATTAGCAGCAGGCTAGGTAGTATGATGCCCAGTTTGGCTAAATGAAATATAAATGTAGTCCATGGATATGTGACATGGTCAGTGAAACGTAGCAAAGGTATGACGCTCTTTTGCTTTCACAGTGTTCAGTATTTAAATGTGTAAATAATCAGTAAAGTAAGCAGAGATTGACGACCATTATCAGAAATTGGGTAATCAAAAGGGAGTGAAAAAATTATAATAATTCAATGAATAAAATAAAATAAAAATGTCATATCAAAGTCTCAATGCAATTTTTAAATAATAGTACAAATATTTACAAAAATGTTATAAAGTATCATTAATTTTATGCATTTTGTTAAATAAATAAAATAAATAAATACTATAATATGCATTTTTTTAATAAAAACTTTACAAACTTTTTATCAAGTCTCATCAAGTTTATACATTTGGTTATAAGCAATCAATACCAAAATATGTATAAAATATAATTCGATTTATATTTAAAAAAATCTCAATACATTTAAAATATATTAAAAAGTCTTATCAAGTCTCATCTATGCATTGTTATAAATAATATAGATATATATCAAATGTAAATAAATAGATTAATTATATTAATAAATGACACCTGAAAAACAGATGGATTACAGGGTTGCAAATAATAGGGCTGCAAATGTAGCCTTAATAAAGCTGTCATTCACACCTTGAATAATTTCACTCTGTAATCACTCTAGATGGTAATCAATCTAGGAACAGAACTATCACAGCAAGAAAGTTTGTATGCAGTAATGCATCATTTATTTAAACGTATTAGCTTGGAGCGTAACAATTTGCATAACTAACATCTCTTACATTATAAAACTACCACACAGACTTAATTTGCACTGCACGTTTTCAACCAAGGCAATACTTGACTTGTATCTAGCACTGTGACTGAATCGGCAATTTGTTTGTAATTGCATTACCTTCTCATTCGTACGTGGGATTCAGCCATTTAACCTTGGCAACCTGCTTTGGTAATTGCCATTTATGTAATCTGAACTTTCTTTTCTCAAAGTCACTTTGGCAAGAAACCGACTGCAAAGAATAATCCCCTTCATGTCCAGCCAGAGTGCTTCTATACCAATCCACAAGCTTGAGCTAAACCATTTTCACAAGAACCAATTAGCATAAATCACTATGTAAATACCTTGTTTATTCCTTGAGTAAATTAATAAGGATAGTGACAACCCATTGTTGTTTCTCCTGCAGAACTAAAGTTTAGAGTTTCCTCACTGCCACCGTCATTATCTCCAAATGATTCGTCTCATCTGGATCACTGCTCAAGTACTTATTTTCATGAATATGAATGATATATGCCCACCACAGACTCTGCATCAGATGTTTTCAGAGGATTTAAAGGGATAATTCACTCAAAAAAGGAAAATTCTGTCATCATTTACTCATCCTGAATGTTGCTACCAAATGATTTTGGTTAACACTGATGCATAAAAATACTATGTTCCACAGAAGAGATAAAGTCTTAGAATTTTGGAATGACATGAATGGGAGTAATTGATGACAGAGTTTTTAATTTTGGATGAATTGTTTCTTTAATTAACATCAAAAAAGTAATAAATATTCAACTTAATTTTCAAATTGACAACCCATTGGAAAAGTTAGAAATAACTAATCTGCTTGAATGACACACTGCATAATTAAATAACCCCGCCATGCATACATCAGCCGACGTCTGTTCACAAAGCAGCCTAATGAGTACAGAGCTCAGAGAGAGTGATCTAGGATCCATCAAACCCAGCAGCTCAGGAGAACATATCTACCAACAGGCCCACCCGTGGATGGTGACAATGTCTTATCCTGACCACATAGACATCCCCAGGACTAGACACTTGCAAAAAAAAATAAAAAAATACTTCTCTTGTTGAGATTGTAGCTATGCTATAAAGTGGGTTTTCCACCCAAGCATCTGGCATGGCTCAAAAAGTGAAGACAGTACAGCACTCCCTTAAAGACATTTGACACCTCTGGGAAAGCCTGTTTCTTTGACGTGCAGCTTTCATCCCTCATGTTTTTCAAGACAGACTGAAAAAAGAGCTGCGATGGACCTTCTGACCCAACAGATGTGGCTCAGCCCAAACCAAGCTCCTCAGTCCATCGATTCTGGATTTAAAATGGAATCAAATGAAATGACATTTCAGTTTAGGCATTTCAGTTTAGGCAAGGGACTTAATTTGGATGAATCACTTTACATTTTTATTTAGACTGTCACACTTGATTTAGTGTTGAAGTACCATTGCATTCTTGAAACTGAAGTGATACTGAATGCTAAAATGATTATATGTCTTCTCCAGTTATTTAATTTCAGATTTAGACATTTTGTAAGAGTAATCCTTTTTTTATCTGTAAGTTATTGTAGCTTTTCAACTCAAAAGTGCCTAGTTCCTCTCCTTCCATTACTTTCAGCGAAGAATCCGGCGAAGCGTGTTTCAAAACAGTCCAAATGAAAGACCTTTACAATCTCCTCTGTCCACATCTTCCGCTTTAAAGGAGTTGAAGTCTGTCACTCTCACCTGTCACTCTCCCCGTCATTCGTCCTGAAGCTCTACAGCCAATCATCTCTCAGTCTGACAGGACCGCAGTGGGACTATTACAGGGAGAGATGTGAGATTCGGCTGGAAGGCAAACAGTGCTGAAAGCCTTATCTGTAATGGTCGATACAGCTTAAACTAACAACAAGAATAAAAGTACCACCCCCATTTTTTTAAAGATACGGCAATATAGAAGTACCATGTTTTTTGGGACTAATACTAGAGAGATGATAATCATTTAGCATCATGGTATAATGTCCAGTACCAAGCAAGCACAATATTAAAATTCTACCCAATACAGATTGGTTACATAAATTATGGCAGCTAACTATGGCAGCTAAGTTAAATATAATTATGCATAATTACATTTTAAATGAAATTATTCTAACAAAGAAAGTACAATAATAATGGGTTAAAATAAGAATGATTAATGAAATATCCAATGAGTGCGTTCACAGTCACACCGATTATGATTCTATAATTAATCAAAACAATAAAACACATGATATCAGATAAGCGCCTTAAAAAGTAACATTACCATGAACCTTCATTTTTTCAAATCTGCTTAAAATTCAGGAATGGCGTTAGTTTGTAACAGGTGTTTTGACCTGCCATCAATCCCAAAGACAGTCCGTTCAAATGAGCATCAGCTCTTCTGACACGCACAATAAAAACGGACTAGCTTTCTTTTTCTAATTGTTCGCTGTCTTGGCTGGCCTTTTGAATATGCAGGCTTCTCAGCCGTCAGTCAGCAGTGTGTATGAGCTTTTGCCTTGTCAGTTTGTTTTGTGCACTGTCTGACCTCTCTCTGAATGATATGTGTTCTTTCAGGCCTCCCAGAGCGCTAGCACAGAGCCGTGCAAACCAAATTATGGAAGATTACTGTCAGTCGCCGAGGTCTCATTTACATAGGAAAAACAAGGCAGGGAAAAAGGGCCATTATTGAAAACGGATTTATGAGGGATCCCTCATGAATTAAAGAAAGTGCATCGCATAATGTGGCTTCATTTTGTTTTGTACAAATGCTGGGTTATGAAGACTGTACCGACTCTGGATGTACCCTCTGAATCTCAATATGGGAATGCTAGACATTCTTTTACATTCTTTGGATGCTGGAATGGAGAGTCTAGCTCTCATTCCTTTGGGGAATGAACATTGTGAAACAACATGTGTGTCCACTGAATCCTGAAATATTGCCAGCCAGTCTTTTATAAACATCTATCCGCCACTGCCATGGCTCTCAGCAAGCTAATCTCTGCAGGAACAACAGGGTTATACTTTGGTTATTCGCCACAGCTCTACTTTGACCCTGTATATTGACTGCATTATAAATATTTGGTGTGCATAAAACATTTAAAATATGTAGACAATAATATATATGGCTTTTTAGAGTTGGATTCTTATTTAGTTATTACATTTAATAAAATAAAAAAACACCTAAAATATTTCAGTGAATTATGTCATTAGGTTAAATGTAATCAATTTAATACTTTTATATTTAATAATTATAACAACAAATGTAATTGAATTTAATAAAATATGAAATAAAATCATTCTAAGAAAACGAATAATGGGGGAAATGATTAAGATAAAGTACATTGAATGATATTGACAGAGACACACACAATGCTAACCAATAACCAATAAAAATTGTAAATGTAATTATTAGAAATGGTAAAAAATACGAAGACAATAATTAGCCTTTTCTGAGTTCTTATTTAATTGTAACAAATTAAATTTGTTAAAATTTTTTTTATCAAACTTAATATTTTTCAGAATTTGCCTTAAATGTGAAGTTGTGATGCCATTTGTATCAGTTCTAAGATAAAGAGTTATATGCTAATTGTTCCCTTCATTTACATAATATATATATATATATATATATATATATATATATATATATATATATATATATATATATATATATATATATATATATATATATATATATATATATATATGCACAAACGCGCACACACACGCACACACACACAATATAAATACTCATGAAACAAGGCAATATTATGATTAACTTAAACTGTCACCTCAACATTTAACCTGAATTATAACATGAGTCACTTCTCACTCATTTTGTGCATGCTACAAATGGGAGTATTTGTGAAGGACAATCCGAACGCAAAAATATGCTTTCATCAATCTCACTTGCTTTACGTTGGTTTGACTTTTAAAAAGTATGTATTTATAATTTCTTGTGTCCCAGAAAGTTGAAAGCTTCGGAAAAGTATAGTAAATCAAACAAACAAACAAACAAACAAACAAGTATATATATATATATATATATATATATATATATATATATATATATATATATATATATATAAAAATTCTCGATATTATATGGTTAGAATTTTTTTTTTTACCCAGTTTGGTAAGAGCTAGAGCCCAATTTTAAATGTCTATTTTCAATTCGAGTGGTCAAAGAGATGCTGTAGCTTTGAAGGTTTGTATGGTAGCTAAGATTCCCTTTAAAGTCTGTTGCCTCAGAGATGGGAAAAAAATGAGAGCACATCCTGTAACATGTCAAATGTGAGTGCTTAGCATTTGCTTTTTTCACTTGACAGACTTGGGAGACTTGGGGCCGAGTGGTTCGCAGCAATTTCCTCTGAAATGCAGAAGTGGGGTGCAGACGAAAGTGAAGGAGGACGTGGTAGGCGGTCCTGCCTCATCTCATGCGAAGAGGTCTGGCAGGCTTCTAATGGAGCGCCCAAAAATAAAAAATGTATTCTCTATATACATAGATAGATAGATAGATAGATAGATAGATAGATAGATAGATAGATAGATAGATAGATAGATAGATAGATAGATAGATAGATAGATAGATAGTATTTTATATGATATAATATTTTTAACAGCTGTTAACGGTTTGCACTGTAAAGCCCCCCTCGAAAAAGAGGCTCTAGAAACCCTTGTGCACTATTTTGTACTCTTGTCATTAGCTCACTTGCCATCTCTTTCACTTCTTATTATAGTTTGATGGTTGGAATTAATTATCACCTGGTAATAATGAACTGAATCAGTCTCTCTATCTATATTACACAATCATCTTTCTCTCTCTCTTGTTCATTCTTTAATTTACACAGGAAATAGATAAAGCTCAAAGGATAATCGTCGCAGGCAAGGTATGAAATCACTGTCAAGAAAGCACAGCTCCTTATCCATGTAAAACACCCAATCAGTATCATTCCATTGACCTCTACAGAGTTTGTCACTGTTAATTACATATCCACCAATATCTCTATAACAACAAACTTCTTCAGAGATCTCTAAATGGACAATATAAGCAAATAAAAAATATTTTTCCATATTCTGATAAACATCAAGTCTGCTCATACAAAGCCTCATATAGTATGAATTGGTTCCTTCAATTAAAAATGTTTTAATGGGTTATATGTTGTGCTAGACGGTCTCATTCATTTAAGTAAATCTGATTTGTGAATTTAATCAGTTGTTTGTTTGTTTTTTTATTTCTTCAAAAAATGAGTCCCCACATATAGAAAAATAAAAAATAAACATCATTAATCCACTGCAGTACGACCCCAATCTTTTTTTGTGTCCCCGTCATTTTGCTGATGACTGCTTTTCCAATACCTGGGAGTTCAGCACAAGATTCACAAAACGTTTGCTCTTGAAAGATGACTCAGTACCCAGTTTATTTGGACCAGCTGACCACTAAATCACAACCTGTGAGTATGATAAATAATAGATATTTTTATTTTCTATCAAGTTTTCAAAATACAGAACTATGGCAATGGGCGTATAATTTCTGACACGCTGTACACTGTACACCAAGCAAAACAGAAAGGGCCATCTGACCAATCAGAGCGGAGTAGTTTCACAGAATGGAGGGGTTTAGAGAGACTGAATGTTAGAACTGCTTTGAATGAAACATTTGAGAATTGTTCGGAAATGTGGTTATAATATTACATGCATATTTTGAGAAAATGAAAATGTTTTTTGACCTTGCACGCATGTAAAACTTTAGTAGGTGACTTCCAAAACAATATTAGGAACATTCCTGAAGGTAAGTTAGGAAAGTTCCCGAAGGAATAATTTTTTTTTTTTTTTTAACAAATCAGTTATTCAATGACTCACTCATAAAGACAGACACTTGATTCATTCCTGAATATATATATATATTTAAAATACACACACACAAACAAACTGTACTTTCACTGTAGCATAACTACTTAAACTATAAGTAGCTTAAGCTTGTAGCCTGGAAAGACAGTAGCTCAGCAGCTTCCCCAAGACTGGTATGTATTTTCAGGGAGGTTGTTGTTGGGTATGTGTGTCGGCGGTTCTCAGGATTAGAAGAAGAGCTTTGGAAACACCTCGGGGTACCTAGGAGATGTGGCTGCCAACCCTAAACTGGTACACAGAGCTTTGTATGGAGATCTTGGGCTTTGAGTCAATGCTATCACAGCAAAGTCCACCCCAGATGTTTCACATTCCGTCATGATCCCAAGGATTACTGGAACACATGACCAAAGCCCCTTTGGACCACGGTGCTTACGCAGGGTGCCACACACACACCCAAGTGGAAATGACAGAAGTTGTGTGCACATCAATAGAGGGTTCATTTTGTGCTTGCACAGCCAAAGTCCCAACTTAAGGCTCCTAAACCTTCAGAATACTAGGGTTATAAAACAAAGGCTGTGTATTAGTGGCATACTTTATCAAAATAAAGCTTTGAGGTCAAACACACCTGGAGGATGCTTTGGAGAAATTCCAAATGATAGAAAACTCAAGGAAACTGTTGTTTGGCCCCTCAGTTTTTTATACTATAAGAACAGGGTCCCCTGAGCTGTGACTTATTCATTTGTTTGGTTAGATTCTATTAGCTACTACAAACCTCAATTCTTCTTCCTGGGCTAGACGCCAAACACACACACACACACACACACATACAACAAATGGAAACAAACTGTAGTGCTACTCCTCTAGTTGATTCTTCTCAAGCATTAAACACACATTAAAGCACTTTTCTGTTGTTAACAGAGCCACACAATGCCTCGAAACAATTCACTGGACCTTTTTTTTTTTTTTTTACATCAGTAATGTCTGTTCGAACCACCGCCAGAAGAAGCATTAGCTTTGTTTTTCATATTCTGATGTCTCCATCATCAGCATCCAAAGCAAAGCTGACAGGCAACCTGAAACCTGCCACTCAGAACAAGACAATTGTTCTTGGCTAATGCACTGAAACACTTTTAAACAGTGTGACCGTCTACAGGGCCAGGTCATGTTAAAAACGACAGTGGAAACAGCGAGCAGAAGTTTTGGCATGGTGCGGAAGAATCTGATGGATACCATCAAAAGCTCCACAAGCTCAATCTGAGTCTGAGATGGAAACAAAATGGCGAGCACAACTCTTTATTTTGTTCCTCTGATGCTTTTTATTCTAAAGTGGTCTTTTGTTGGATCTGGCAAGACACATCCATGAGAAAAAATGAGAAGTTAAATCACAGAGATAGGCAAGAATGAGTCTTTCTACTCTAAATATAGATTCCATGGGCACTGACTTCTTTAACTGCTGGTCTGAACAGCGCAATGGTAGAAATGTGTTGTTTGTCGTTAATGACCTGCACTGCTAATGAGGAACTTTCTGTGCTAGAAACTTATCTCAGGCTAACACAATGTGCATATGTTCAAATTCAAAATAGCTGTCATTAATACTTTCAAAAGAGTGCAAATCAGTTTTTCAGAAACTGAGTAAGAAAAATATAGCATCTTTATTAAGAATTAGCATCAAATGAACTAATGTGTATCTGAAGGCTGTACATTTTTGTCTTTTAAAATGCTCTCTCAAACTTAAAATGCAAAAAAGAAAAGAAAAAAAAGTAAACACTGTGATGCTACATTCCCCTGAATGGTGATATATATTGATATATTGATCATATCCGTAAGTAAAAAATAAATAAAAATATTAATAATAATTCTATAAATGCTGTTAATAAAAGAATTCTGATTGTTTGATTATTTCAAAAACTATGACGCAGAACACCTGCTTTCAACACTGATTATAAGAATGCTATTTTAATTAAAATAATATTTCACAATATTACAATTTTACAGTGTTTATGATCAAGTAAATGTAGCCTTGGTGATCATTCAAGGCTTTTTTCAAAAACATTTTACAAAAAAGAAAAGAAAAAACACCTACACTTTTCATTTGTAGTGTGTGTAAAATTATTATTAGCATATATATATTTATATATATTGTGAATATATTCCATTTGGTGACACTAGTGGCACAGAAATGACATATTTCAGCTATAAATTACATTACATTTCTCAATGACCATTGTATATCTGAAAACCAGTTATGACAGTAGACGTTTCACAGCTTCAGCTGACAGTTAACATGAGGAAAGAAGCACTTCATGTTCAGTGGATCAGCAAAAACTAAACATCAAATTCATATCAACGCTGCAATTTTTAATTAGCACATGCAGAAACTAATTAACGCAGACTGCTAAGAGGCACACGCAAACACCCACCTATACAGTGCAATAAAGATTCTTGCGGCGTCCTTATCATGTAAATAGAGAGCTTCCATACTGTTAGTACAAATGGAAATGTCACAGTTATGTATATCGTAGTGCTCGTAAAGAATTAAGCATCTCGTCCTCTTCAGGGAACGCTTCATTCCAACGCACATTTCATTCACTTTCCCATTTGCCTCACACTGTGCTTTTGATAGATTGTTGGATAAATATATCATCACCGAGATGAGATGATAATAAGATTCATAAGGACATAACAGCCAAGTTGGGATAACAAATGCTAAGAAATTGCCTCAGAACCTCCTAACTTCTGAGATCTTCCAAAAGCTTGCATGACCTTCCTCCTAGAGTCAGTTTTCTGACACCTCTGTAATCATGATGTTCACCTCTTTAACTAATTGCAAGCATGTTATAATGCTATTCCAAATTTTAATTCCAAGTTAAAAGTGTCTGTGGAAATGTTAATTATATATGCTAAAGGTCAAAATTCATGAGGGGACTTTGGGAGAAATGAAAATTACATATTATAATCAACATAAAAAAGAGTGGGAATGAGATGATTTGAATTCCGCGGCCTGTCAAAAAAAAAAAAAAAAAAAAAGACTAGAAAAAGATTACATCTCTGTCCACGCGGCAGCTACAGGAAAGGAAAAGGAAATTACAGATTTTAAAAGACCTTTTGACTTTGTAGTGCTATAGAGCTCTGACTTTAAGTTTCAAAGGTAGAGCCATTGAACAAGCAGTCGTAAAGAAGATAATAATATAATTTATCATTAGAGCAATATTTCTGGTTAAATGCAAAGCTGTTTAGTTTTAGCCAATAAGAGTTAGCTCATTATAGGATTATTTCCTCCTTCATTTTGAGGTCAGGTTTTGAGATTCTAATGAAATCCTGAGGGAAATTGTATAGTCTAAACTCACAAAAGAATGCTTGTGAGCTTCTCTGAAATGTTGTTGACCACGTATTGCTTACTCCTGTCTATTGTCGCAATTTGTCATTCAGAAGAGATTCAGCTGCAGCAACGTGATCTACGACTGAAATATTTATCTGCACAGCTCTTTTCTGCTGAAAATGTTCTGCGATTGCTTTCCCAAAAGTAATGCGCCTAATGGTGAAATGCCAAAAATGGATAGTAAATGACTGTGATGGTTTTTGGAAAAGGCTTTGATGACTGATTTTACAGTAGCGCTTCAATGTTTCTGGAAGCTGCTTCCTTTAGGCGAACAGCAGGGAAGTCTGAAATACCATTTTATGCTAAAAGCTTTAAAATGATCTGAAATATACAGCAATACAAATGTAAACATGTTAAAGGAATAGAGCACGCAAAAAAGAAAAATGTCCATAATGCTCTTTTCCTTTCAGTGAAAGTGAATAGTGTCCAGGGGCTATCAAGAAGTAGTACAAAGTACCATAAAAATATCATAAAGGAAGTCTATATGACTTGTTCATTATATTGCAAGATCATTTTTATGATACTTTTATGGCAATTTTTGTCATTTTTAAAGCTTGACAGCCTCTAGTCTGCAAATTAGTTTCATTGAATAGAAAAGAACAGTGTGAACATTGTGCTAAACATCTACATTTCTCACTGAAAAAAAATAGATAAATCAAAGGTTTAGATGAGGGTGAGTGAATGATGACAGAATTCATTTAGTTGAGTGAACTACCTCTTTAAAGTCAAAGAGCATAGTGCACATCAAAAAAATTAAAAATTGCCACAAAGCAAATCTGTTCAAAGGATCCCTGCTGACAAAGAATCGGCACCACCTCAAAAGATGAATGATCATGTCAGGTAAAACTAACCAACAGTATCAGAACGAAGATCAAGCATGTGGAAAAAGCCCTGGAAGCACAAAAGAGCTGTAAAATAAAGGGACAAGATAGAAGAAAACAAAATCAATTCTGAAATGACAGACAGTTGACAGCTTCAAAAAAGGAATAATAAAAAAGTAGCTTTATTGGCCGGTGGCTTATACAGCACTTTTGTATTGTGTCTTGGTGTTCTTGCACTATGTGCCTTTGTATTTTTAATATTGATTTTTCATTGCTGTACTTGTTTAAACTAATTGTGATTTTTCTGGTCTTTTGCGAGAACTGTGTAGACAGGACTTTTAATGTAGTTGTTTGCATTGCCAAACAAAACAAATGTTGACAGCACAAAAGTGCCTGTAGCACAAATCAATAAATTATTGTGGGTAAATTTGTCAGCCATGCCCCAAGACAATCAACAAAACCAAAGAGCTTCCAGGAATATGTGACAAATGAAACCTGATGAGACATCTTATGATCTAGTACTCAAGTGAAGCATCTTTCTCATTTTGATATTGCAATGATGCAGAAATATGCTTGATTTAGTAAAACATCATAAGTTAATATAATATATAATATTTATGATTACATTTAAATTTAATGAAATTTAATATAACATATGTGATCCTGGACCACAAAACCAGACACAAGGGTCAATTTTTTCGAAATTGAGATTTATACATAATCTGGAAGCTGAATAAATAAGCCTTCTACTGATATACGGTTTGTTAGGATAGGTCAATATTTGGGCAATGTACAACTAATTAAAAATCTACAATCTGAGGGTGCAAATAAATCTAAATACTGAGAAAATAACCTTTAAAGTTGTAAGTAAGTTTTTAGCAATGCATATTGCTAATTAAAAATTAAGTGTTGATATATTTACAGTAGGGAGTTTACAAAATATTTTCATGGAACATGATCTTTATTTAATGTCCTAATGATTTTTGGCATAAAAGAAAAATCAATAATTTTGACCATACAATGTATTTTTGGTTATTCCTGTAAATAAACCCCCAGAGACTTCAGACTGGTTTTGTTGTCCAAGGTCACATATAAAATTCATTATACAGTATAATATGTAATTATTTGTAACATAATAAATACATAATATTACATTTTATTCAATTTATAAGAAATTAATTTGTCCAAAACAAAATGTCTGTCCTACTTGCATGGGGTTGAAGCTGAAAAGATTCTGAGGTCATCAATCTGAGATATGTCAAGATGTGAAAACCACCTACAGTGCATTGTGCAAAAGACAAATGGGAACATCTTAGGTATGAAACTTTCCCAGACGACCTTTAAAATCCTCATGGAGGCAGTGCATCGTGTTAACGCTGAATTATACTGCACACATCTTCCTACAAAGCTGCTAAATCACCTTCCGTCTCAGACTGCATGCAACTGTTAACGTATCTTTCAAGAGGCGGAAATTAACATTAAATTACAGCAATGCGAAAATTAGCTGATTCTGACTAATGCGTTTAATTAAGATGCTAGGCGTACCCTCTGTTAACTGATCAACCTTTGACATGTTATTTCCGATGCCATGAGTGCATAGGGAACTTCAGAAACATAAAATGAGTGCCATGCAACTTTTGATGGAGTGAAAGCAATAAGATGAAAAACTTCTGCAAGGGCATTGCTTCCAGTACTGGGGATTTTGATTCATTAGGCTGAAACATTTCAAACAAATGTTTCATGTATTGTGAGCGACTGAATCAATCATTGAATCAGTGAGTCATTCACACCCAAAACGAGTCTTGTTATGCCTTATTAAACTTTATATGTCTTCAAGTCAGCTAAAAGTTGAAGAAATAGCTTTTAAGCACAATGAGATCTTTCATGAACAAAGACAATAAAGCAGATTGATTTGTTTTTCTCCATTTTGTCGACTAGAGCTGACTTTTATCAAGCAACCAAAGCAGTCATGCACTTCACAAGAGAGATTTTCAGCATCAGTGGAAGAGAAAGAAAATGATTCATTCACTTTAAAAGCTTTCTGCAAAAATTCGTTCAGATTTATCCCGTTTGGCTAGTTTGTCAAGGTTTCAAATAATCCTAAACAAACAGCAAATTGAAAAAGTATCAGAAGTGTAATGAGCCTAATCCTGGCCAATGAAAAATGTTAAAAAAATCAATCCCTGTCGGGTAAACTGCTGCTATTCCCAAGAAAAGGACATATTGGTCTGAAAGTCGTGCAATAACTTCAACATTAGCTTTCAAGCTGAACTTGATCTGTCTGATCCTGATATCTCATCTCGTCGCACTTAGCCAGAAGGCCTACCTTTTGTCGAATCTCCTCCTCCATTTTGACGGGTGATCCATACTCAGCCACCTGCTTGACTCCTTCACTGGCGAAACCTCCGTATTCCCATAACACATAGCTTCTCGAGTGAGATGCACCAATGAGAGCCGACCAATGATTAGCACGTCCTTTGGGACAGAAACAACAGTGGTGAACAAACAACTGATTTTTCAAGCTACAGCTTTATACAATGTTAAATCCTCTCAGATAATTGCACTTCTGAAGTAACTTGTTCTCTAGTGTGTGTCTTTAAAATCTAAGCCTCTTTCTTTTGTCTCTCTTTAAGGAGCCTACCGTATTCATCAACGTCTGTTTCCACAGACCCATTAACTAGCAGGAGTGCGCTATGTGACAACATCCGCCTGGCTTCTCTTATCTCACAAAGTATCACGGCCCAGGCTGTAGTCCTGCCTGCTTGCCAGACAGTAAATAACAGATTGGATCATTGCTGCCACACACATAGGAAATGAACCAGCTCTCCTGCTGACTGCTATATTAGCAAACCAGCCCTGAGAGCTAAAACTGCAGGAGAAAGATATTGCTGGCCATCTCTGCCCATGTTCTCACTCTTTCTGCAAGGCACTTTGTTCAAATGTTCATGTTTGAGATGTGAAATCAGCGTGGCATCCAAATATATCAAGAATGTGTTTGTAGGACCTGACTGTTAAAACTAATTTTTGCAATTAATAAACAAAAAAAATATACGAGTGTGTAAATCTTTGCCACATTGCACTTATAAAGATGTTGGATGATTTCAAACACTTATTTCAAACTGAAACAGAACATGGAAAATGCAAACAGGGATGCAAATCTCCAATGATTCGATTAATATTTGTCTTTTGTCTGGCAATCTTCTACCTGACAAAGTGATATTTTTATATTAAAATAAAATATTTTATTATAATTATAATATTGAATCATGTTAATTTGTTGATTTATAAATGTTATTAGTTAATTTGAATTAGATTTTATAATATTAGATTTTATTTTAATTGTATTAAATTGTTACTGAATGTGGTTTTATATTTTAAATTAGTTTATTTTTAAATATAATGCCTGTTTGTATTTATTTTAGTTTTATCTTTAGCCATTTTAATACTCATTTCATTAAGCACTGATTTTTAAGCTTTTTAAGTTCTCTTTAATATTTATACTCTATTCCAGCTTTATTTCAATAAATGAACACTCTTAATAATTAACAATAACAATACTGATGCAATTATTGTGCTCATGTGTCACAAAGTGTTTGTTCTTACTTGGGTAGTCTCTGGGATGCACTTTCTCAGACCAGTTTCCATAGAAAGTGACTCTATATTTGGCTGTTCCACAAGCACAGCACTCTTGCATGGGTTTTTCAGTCGTCGCAAATGGATCTGCAATGTTCAGAAGATGATAGTTATTTAACTTCAAGTTCCATTGTGTCTGAGAATCTACGTGTCTCCTTTCATTGCCACATAACAATTCACATGTGCATCCTTCCACACACACTCTATATAAACATTAAACATGCACAAATTGATGTGGCATGCATAAACACAACCATTTACAAAGCATATTTGATTTAGAAACATAAAAAACAGATGACAGAAAAAAAGGTCTGTTTCAGGAAAAAAAAAACTTTGTAGATGTAAAAATGTTATCAGTGCAGGGAATGTGCATGAGAAACCCAGCTTTTAAAATTACCTTTCTCGCAGAGTCTTTTAGTAAGTGAGCCCTCATCTTGGAAGAAATGATTCTTCGCTGCACAACACTGGCCCTGTAATGAAGACATTACAACGTTCATCCAACTTTTTATCTGTCTTTTAGATATAGTTCTGGGAAAGTGCGCTTTTACATTCACCACCATTATTGCATTCAAAATGTATTGTAGTGGGAACAGACAATGCATCGTTTTAAGAAAGGCTTCAATGCATAATGCTACATTTGCAAAATGCTACTACCCTAGAGCATATTTCAATGATTCCAGTCAACATCATGACTGCTTTAAAGAGTTTGGCTTTTAAAATGAAGCGATATAGAGACATCAACTGATGTCGATATGTTTAGCAAGATTGGAGAAAAAGCAAATGTATTCAAGAGTACCATCTATGTTCAGGGGCGT